>NW_021822868.1:57500-101298 GCF_901001165.1 Salmo trutta | reverse complement strand
AATAAAACAAACTTAGGGAGGAGCTTCTAACGTTAACATGCATGAAACCAGGCTTTTACGTTTACAGAAGTCAACAAATGAGAGCGCCTGGGGAGTGGTGTTGGGGGCTGCAGGGCCTGGGTTAACCTCTACATCACCAGAGGAGGAGTAGGATGAGTAGGATAAGGGTACGGCTAAAGGCTATAAGAACCTGGGGAATGGGAGTGGTTCTGGGGGCTGCAGGGCCTGGGTTAACCTCTACATCACCAGAGGAGGAGTAGGATGAGGATACGGCTAAAGGCTATAAGAACCTGGGGAATGGGAGTGGTTCTGGGGGCTGCAGGGCCTGGGTTAACCTCTACATCACCAGAGGAGGAGTAGGATGAGGATACGGCTAAAGGCTATAAGAACCTGGGGAATGGGAGTGGTTCTGGGGGCTGCAGGGCCTGGGTTAACCTCTACATCACCAGAGGAGAGTAGGATGAGGGTACGGCTAAAGGCTATAAGAACCTGGGGAATGGGAGTGGTGCAGGGGGTTGCAGGGCCTGGGTTAACCTCTACATCACCAGGGAGGAGTAGGATAAGGGTACAGCTAAAGGCTATAAGAACTGGTTATCTAGTGCATTCGGAACAGAGAGTAAAAAAGCAGATTTCTGGGTGCGGAAGAATAGACAAGGGTATGGTAGAATGTGAGTACAGTGAAGGTAAATCTAGGCATTGAGTGATGATCAGAGAGGTTTTGTTTCTAGAGGCACCAGTAAACCCAGGTGAGGTCACCGCATGTGTGGGGAGTGGAACAAAAGGGCTATTGTCGTGGAAAATTGTCTTAAGAACATAATACTCTTGTAATACCTTGTGAATTCAATATAGACTGTAATACAGAGTGGCAAAGCCGAGCCCCTCCAAGGAAGGACCTTATTCCACACGCAACAGAGCTGATCCCCTCCATGGAAGGACCCTATTCCACACGCAACAGAGCCCCTCCATGGAAGGACCCTATTCCACACGCAACAGAGCTGATCCCTTCCATGGAAGGACCCTATTCCACACGCAACAGAGCCCCTCCATGGAAGGACCCTATTCCACACGCAACAGAGCCCCTCCATGGAAGGACCCTATTCCACACGCAACAGAGCTGATCCCCTCCATGGAAGGACCCTATTCCACACGCAACAGAGCTGATCCCCTCCATGGAAGGACCCTATTCCACACGCAACAGAGCCCCTCCATGGAAGGACCCTATTCCACACGCAACAGAGCTGATCCCTTCCATGGAAGGACCCTATTCCACACGCAACAGAGCCCCTCCATGGAAGGACCCTATTCCACACGCAACAGAGCTGATCCCCTCCATGGAAGGACCCTATTCCACACGCAACAGAGCTGATCCCCTCCATGGAAGGACCCTATTCCACACGCAACAGAGCCCCTCCATGGAAGGACCCTATTCCACACACAACAGAGCTGATCCCCTCCATGGAAGGACCCTATTCCGCACGCAACAGAGCTGAGCCTCTCCATGGAAGGACCCTATTCCACACGCAACAGAGCTGATCCCCTCCATGGAAGGACCCTATTCCACACGCAACAGAGCTGATCCCCTCCATGGAAGGACCCTATTCCACACGCAACAGAGCTGATCCCCTCCATGGAAGGACCCTATTCCACACGCAACAGAGCTGATCCCCTCCATGGAAGGACCCTATTCCACACGCAACAGAGCCCCTCCATGGAAGGACCCTATTCCACACGCAACAGAGCCCTTCCATGAAAAAGACTAAAGTCTCATATTACAGAGTCCCATCTTTATAGGATTCTGTCTTTGCATAACGTATAGAGTCCCCTCCCTCTATATGAAAATAACTTCCCTGGACCGTTCTTCACGACAGCTGTATAGGTTATAATGGTAGCAGGACCTGGTCCTATATGTTCCATTCCTTATATAGCCATTCTGTCTCAGCTCTTCAAAGTGGACAGCCTAAATGCTGCTAATAATGGAAATGGAATCAGAGTCATGAGATTTGCTCCCACACTATCTAAGGCATATTGGGCAGGGCTAGGGGCTCTTCAGTGAAATAGGACAATAATCACTAACCAAAACAGCAATAGACGAGGCCTATTTACATTAGGGAGAGTCACGTGTAGCCGAGTGATCATAGGGTCCAGTGAGTAGCACTAGACGAGTCAGGGAGCCAATTCAGTCATCGCTACTATGCTAGGCTAGCTGGAGACACAGCGATTCAGACAGCTAGCAGGCCGGGGCTAGCAGGCCGGGGCTAGCAGGCCGGGGCTAGCAGGCCGGGGCTAGCAGGCCGGGGCTAGCAGGCCGGAGCTAGCAGGCCGGGGCTAGCAGGCCGGGGCTAGCAGGCCGGGGCTAGCAGGCCGGGGCTAGGCTAGCAGGCCGGGGCTAGCAGATGGGCATCAGGCGACGTCGCAACGGAAGAGCCTGTTGAAACCACCTCGGGCGGTTACGTCGACAGACCAGTTGTGATGGATCGGCGGGGTTCTGTTGGCAGTAAAGGGTCCAGGCCAATTGGCAAAAGAGGAATTGTAGCCCAAGAATTGGCTGGTGACCTCTTTGGCTAACCGGGAGATGGAGAATAGAGTAGAACAGAATAGAATAAAGCAGAATAGAACATAATAGAATAGAGTAGAATAGAACAATAGAATAGAACAAAGCAGAATAGAGTAGAACAAAATAGAATAGAGTAGAACAGAGTAGAATAGAATATAAATGAGTAGAATAGAACATAATAGAATAGAGTAGAATAGAACAATAGAATAGAACAAAGCAGAATAGAGTAGAACAAAATAGAATAGAGTAGAACAGAGTAGAATAGATATAAATGAGTAGAATAGAACATAATAGAATAGAGTAGAATAGAACAGAATATAACAAAGTAGAATAGAGTAGAACAAAACAGAATAGAACAGAATGGAACAGAGTAGAGTAGAATAGAATAAAACAGAATAGAGTAGAACAGAATAGAACAAAGCAGAATAGAGTAGAACAGAATAGAACAAAGCAGAATAGAGTAGAATAGAACAAAACAGAATAGAACAGAATAGAGTAGAACAGAGTAGAACAAAGCCGAATAAAGTAGAACAGAATAGAACAAAGCAGAATAGAACAGAATAGAGTAGAATAGAATGGAACAGAATAGAGTAGAACAGAATAGAACAAAGCAGAATAGAACAGAATAGAACAGAGTAGAATAGAATGGAACAGAATAGAGTAGAATAGAACAGAATAGAACAAAGCAGAATAGAACAAAGCCGAATAAAGTAGAACAGAATAGAACAAAGCAGAATAGAATAGAATAGAACAGAATAGAGTAGAACAGAATAGAACAAAGCAGAATAGAACAAAGCCGAATAAAGTAGAACAGAATAGAACAAAGCAGAATAGAATAGAACAGAATAGAGTAGAACAGAATAGAACAAAGCAGAATAGAGTAGAACAGAATAGAACAAAGCCGAATAAAGTAGAACAGAATAGAACAAAGCAGAATAGAGTAGAATAGAATAGAACAGAATAGAATAGAATAGGAAAAGAATAGAATAGAATGGAACAGAATAGAGCAGAACAGATTCCAGTAGAATAGAGTCCACCACTGTGAGTGAGGTACATGTCTTTAATCAGAACCTATTCTATAACTGTTCACAACCAGGTCCACCCCAGTGTGTGTGTGTGTGTGTGTGTGTGTGTGTGTGTGTGTGTGTGTGTGTGTGTGTGTGTGTGTGTGTGTGTGTGTGTGTGTCAAGTCAAGAGTATTTGTCATATGCACAAGACATGCATGGTACGCTGTACAATAAAATGCTTACTACAGGTTCACCAATCAACAATGCAACATAATAATTAAATGCTTCAAATCACATTTTATTGGTCACATGGTTAGCAGATGTTATTGGTCCATACACATGGTTAGCAGATGTTATTGGTCCATACACATGGTTAGCAGATGTTATTGGTCACATGGTTAGCAGATGTTATTGGTCCATACACATGGTTAGCAGATGTTATTGGTCCATACACATGGTTAGCAGATGTTATTGGTCCATACACATGGTTAGCAGATGTTATTGGTCACATGGTTAGCAGATGTTATTGGTCCATACACATGGTTAGCAGATGTTATTGGTCCATACACATGGTTAGCAGATGTTATTGGTCACATGGTTAGCAGATGTTATTGGTCCATACACATGGTTAGCAGATGTTATTGGTCACATGTTTAGCAGATGTTTTGGTCCATACACATGGTTAGCAGATGTTATTGGCCACATGGTTAGCAGATGTTATTGGTCACATGGTTAGCAGATGTTATTGGTCCATACACATGGTTAGCAGATGTTAATGCGAGTGTAGAGAAATGCTTGTGCTTCTAGTTCCAAACATGCAGTAATATCTAACAAGTAATCTACCAATTCCACAACAACTACCTAATACACACAAGTGTAAAGGAATGAATAAGAATATGTACATATAAATATATGGATGAGCGATGGCCGAACAGCATAGGCAAGATGCAGTAGATGGTATAGAGTACAGTATATACATATGAGATGAGTGATGCAGGGTATGTAAACATTATATAAAGTGCCATTGTTTAAGTGACTAGTGATACATTTATTACATCCAATTATTAATTATTAAAGTGGCTGTTGTTGAGTCTGTATATTGGCAGCAGCCACTCAATGTTAGTGATGGCTGTTTAACAGTCTGATGGCCTGGAGATAGAAGCTGTTTATCAGTCTCTCGGTCCCAGCTTTGATGCACCTGTACTGACCTCGCCTTCTGGATGACAGCGGGGTGAACAGGCAGTGGCTTGGGTGGTTGCTGTCCTTGATGATCTTTTTGGCCTTCCTGTGACATCGGGTGGTGTAGGTGTCCTGGAGGGCAGGTAGTTTGCCCCAGGTGATGCGTTGTGCAGACCTCACTACCCTCTGGAGAGCCTTCCGGTTGTGGGCGGAGCAGTTGCCGTACCAGGCGGTGATACAGCCCGACAGGATGCTCTCGATTGTGCATCTGTAAAAGTTTGTGAGTGTTTTTGGTGACAAGGCAAATTTCTTCAGCCTCCTGAGGTTGAAGAGGCGCTGTTGCGCCTTCTTCACCACGCTGTCTGTGTGGGTGGACCATTTCAGGTTGTCCGTGATGTGTACACAGAGGAACTTAAAACTCTCCACCTTCTCCACTGCTGTCCCGTCGATGTGGATAGGGAGGTGCTCCCTCTGCTGTTTCCTGAAGTCCACGATCATCTCCTTTGTTTTGTTGACGTTGAGTGTGAGGTTATTTTCCTGACACCACACTCCGAGGGCCCTCACCTCCTCCCTGTCAGCCGTCTCGTCATTAATGGTAATCAAGCCTACTACTGTTGTGTCGTCTGCAAACTTGATGATTGAGTTGGAGGCGTGCATGGCCACGCAGTCGTGGGTGAACAGGGAGTACAGGAGAGGGCTGAGAACGCACCCTTGTGGGGCCCCAGTGTTGAGGATCAGCGCAGTGGAGATGTTGTTTCCTACCCTCACCACCTGCGGGCGGCCCGTCAGGAAGTCCAGGACCCAGTTGCACAAGGCGGGGTCGAGACCCAGGGTCTAGAGCTTAATGACGAGTTTGGAGGGTACTATGGTGTTAAATGCTGAGCTGTAATCAATGAACAGCATTCTTACATAGGTATTCCTCTTGTCCAGATGGGTTTGTGATTGCGTCGTCCGTGGACCTATTGGGGCGGTAAGCGAATTGGAGTGGATCTAGGGTGTCAGGTAGGGTGGAGGTGATATGGTCCTTGACTAGACTCTCAAAGCACTTCATGATGACAGAAGTGAGTGCTACGAAGCGTTAGTCGTTTAGTTCAGTTACCTTAGCTTTCTTGGGAACAGGAACAATGGTGGCCATCTTGAAGCATGTGGGGACAGCAGACTGGGATAGGGATTGATTGAATATGTCCGTAAACACACCAGATAGCTGGTGTGCGCATGCTCTGAGGACGTGGCTGGGGATGCCGTCTGGGCCTGCAGCCTTGCGAGGGTTAACACGTTTAAATGTTTTACTCATGTTGGCTGCAGTGAAGGAGAGCCCGCAGGTTTTGGTAGCGGGCCGTGTCAGTGGCACTGTATTGTCCTCAAAGCGAGCAAAGAAGTTGTTTAGTTTGTCTGGGAGCAAGGCATCGTTATCCGCGACGGGGCTGGTTTTTCTTTTGTAGTCCGTGATTGACTGTAGACCCTGCCACATACCTCTCGTGTCTGAGCCGTTGAATTGCGATTCTACTTTGTCTCTATACTCAGTTTTGCGTGAATGCTGCCATCAATCCACGGTTTCTGGTTGGGGAAGGTTTTAATATTCACCGTGGGTACCACATCACCGATGCACTTGCTAATAAACTCACTCACCGAATCAGCGTATTCATCAATGTTATCGTCCGATGCTATCCGGAACATATCCCAGTCGACGTGATCGAAGCAATCTTGAAGCGTGGAATCAGATTGGTCGGACCAGCGTTGAACAGACCTGAGCGCTGACTACAGCTTCACCCAATGTGACATAATAATGAAATGCTGACTACAGCTTCACCTATCAACAATTTAGTATTTTTTATTTTATTTAACCTTTATTTAACTAGGCAAGACAGTTAAAGAACAAATTGTTATTTACAATGACGGCCTACCCTGGCCAAACCAGGACGACGCTGGGCCAATTGTGCGTCGCCCTATTTGACTCCCAATTATTACGTGACATAATAAAAATAGGAGTAAATACGTTAAGAATAATACAAATTAGCTCAATGGAATAAAAAATACAGTCAATTTAGAAGAGCAAACAAAGTGAGGAATTACACAGAAATATACATTGGCTTTAAAACACATTAAATACACATTAAATAGCAAAGTTGAGAGGCAGCCTGCAAAACGCATGCTATTCCCGGGGTCGCCATCTTGCATACCGTGTGTGTGTGTGTGTGTGTGAGGTGTGTGTGCATGCATTCATCTGTGTGTGT
Organism: Salmo trutta; assembly: GCF_901001165.1. Taxonomy (NCBI): domain Eukaryota; kingdom Metazoa; phylum Chordata; class Actinopteri; order Salmoniformes; family Salmonidae; genus Salmo; species Salmo trutta. Next base: position 94,324 of record NW_021822868.1, on the reverse strand, counting down.
GTGTGTGTGTGTGTGTGTGTGTGTGTGTGTGTGTGTGTGTGAGGTGTGTGCATGCGTGTGTGAGGTGTGTGTGTGTGAGGTGTGTGTGTGTGTGTGTTACAGCAGGTCTTGCTCCACCCAGACAGTCTTCCTCTGTTCCTCCTGGATTCTGTCTTTCACCACTCTGATGAGGTCATCAGGCCCAGCCCATTCCTCAGGCTCCAGACACGCATAGAGACACGGGACGCTTTCCAGCTCTCTCTCTCTGCTCCGACACACTCTGACAAACTCCTCCTCACTGTCCACACGCAGGGGCAGCTTCCTGTTGGAGACAGAGGTCAGGGGTTAGAGGTGAGGGGTTAGGAACACTCTCCAGCTCTCTCTCTCTGCTGCGACACACTCTGACAAACTCCTCCTCACTGTCCACACGCAGGGGCAGCTTCCTGTTGGAGACAGAGGTCAGGGGTTCGAGGTGAGGGGTTAGGAACACTCTCCAGCTCTCTCTCTCTGCTCCGACACACTGACAAACTCCTCCTCACTGTCCACACGCAGGGGCAGCTTCCTGTTGGAGACAGAGGTCAGGGGTTAGAGGTGAGGGTACCTTAGCTTCCTGATGTTCTTGTCACAGATTCTTGATGTGGATGATGATTGGGTAGATCTCTCTCCTCAGCAGGTCTTTAACACAGCTCACGTCAGCCTCCATCAAACAGTGTTTACCCTGCACACAATAGACCTGGGATCAAATACTATTCCAAATATCTCAATTACTTTCACATACATTTACAATGAACAAGTGATTGAATATTGGAATTGTACTTGGAAATACACTTGGGAAGTATTGGCATGTATTTGAAAATACTAAATACACTGATTTTAAATCCACTCAGGTTTCTGGAAGGCTACCCATGTGCTCCCTCTCTAGAAAGGTGGTGACACCTGGGGTAATGATCTCCTGGTCTCTACACTGTCTTGTCTCTCAGGTTTCTGGAAGGCTGCCCATGTGCTCCCTCTCTAGAAGGTGGTGACACCTGGGTAATGATCTCCTCATCTCTAAACTGAACATTTTAGAATCTTCAATCCAACAGCTTAGATCTTTTCTAGCTTCAAAATGTGCTTGAGTTGTGGCTGAACAAGGACATGGTAAATATACATCTAGCTGTTTTTTTTCTGTACATTGGCTGGTAATCTACACTTAGATTTGACTTGATTCAATTGTTTTGTTGATAAAGCCCTCTTGTGCAAACTTCCGTCCATACCTTACCTCATTGTTAAATGACAGACGTACGAGTCACCAGATCAGATCACAGGGATGGTTAACCTGTTAGGGTTAGGGGGCAGTATTTACACGGCCCACCTACCCTAGAGAGGTTAACTACAGAATTAGGGGAATATGCTTTGTTTTTTTGCACCTGTGTATAGAATTATCAAATTAAATAAAATTAACATTTTGGTCGCATACACATGTTTAGCAGATGTTTATTGCAGAGCTCTCTGCACCTTGATGCTCCGGGCCTCCAGGGCAGTTCCAGTAGTTAATGGAGGACCTCAATTACAGTTTCACATTTAAGTCATTTAGCAGGACGCTCTTCTCCAGAGCGACTTACAAATTGGTGCATTCACCTTATGATATCCAGTGGAACAACCACTTTACAATAGTGCATCTAAATCTTTTAGGGGGGGGGGGGGTTAGAAGGATGACTTTATCCTATCCCAGGTATTCCTTAATAGAGGTGGGGTTTCAGGTGTCTCCGGAAGGTGGTGATTGACTCCGCTAGTCCTGGCGTCGTGAGGAGCTTGTTCCACCATTGGGTGCCAGAGCAGCGAACAGTTTTGACTGGGCTGAGCGGGAATGTGCTTCCTCAGAGGTAGGGAAGAATGATCTGCAGAGCTCTCTGCACCTTGATGCTCTGGGGCCTCCAGGGCAGTTCAATTAGTTAATGGAGGACCTCAATGGAATGATCTGCAGATCTCTCTGCACCTTGATGCTCCGGGGCCTCCAGGGCAGTTCAAGTAGTTAATGGAGGACCTCAATGGAATGATCTGCAGAGCTCTCTGCACCTTGATGCTCCGGGGCCTCCAGGGCAGTTCAAGATAGTTAATGGAGGACCTCAATGGAATGATCTGCAGAGCTCTCTGCACCTTGATGCTCCGGGGCCTCCAGGGCAGTTCAAGTAGTTAATGGAGGACCTCAATGGAATGATCTGCAGAGCTCTCTGCACCTTGATGCTCCGGGGCCTCCAGGGCAGTTCAAGTGTTCAACTACTGGAACAACCGATTGGCATGTGTGTTTTTCTGTTGTTCATTTGAAAAGCAAGATTTCAGTCTGGAGGTTTCCTGACCGATTCTGCGTTTGGTTAATGATGTTTGTCCCTCTTGAGCCACTGTAGATGCAGAAACCTCATTGTTGAGGAATGTGTTTGCTTTTAAGTTGCTGGTATATTGTATGGTAAATTGCGTTGTATTGGAAAAGAGGTCTTGTCTCAATGGGACTCCCTGCTAAAATAAAGGTTCTACAAAAAGAATCAGGCAAGATGTAAAAAGAGTATGTACCTTCGCAGCTACAAGCCTCGATGTTCTCCGAGAGACAACCTCGTAGGTGTGGGTGTTTTTTCTCTTGGAGGAGATGATGGTTCAATCCTCTGTCTCATTAAGAACTCTTCTTGAGTTAGGACATCTGGAATACATTACCTTTAATATAAATAACAGAATCATATTAAACAACACACACACACACACACACACCACAACCGGACCTGGTTGCAGATGTTGAAGTCCATGGGCGCCGCCCATGTTGAGTATCTTCTGTATAAGGGTCCGGGCCAGACTGTTTGACTGATCAGAACCGGCCCTTTGCCTCTGGACCCGCTGGGGGTTGACTAGGCTGTACGGAACCAGGTTCACACTCCTACTCACATCACTGTATGGGTCTGCACAGTCTTCCCACACACACACCACAACATATATATATAAAATCACTATATGGGTCCTGCACAGGTCTTCACACACAAACACACACCACACTGTAAAGGGTACATGTTGGGTGTATAATAATATACAGTGATTTTATATATATATATATATACAGTTGAAGTCGGAAGTTTACATACACTTAGGTCGGAGTCATTAAAACTCATTTTTCAACCACTCCACAAATTTCTTGTTAACAAACTATAGTTTTGGCAAGTCGGTTAAGACATCTACTTTGTGCATGACACAAGTAATTTTTCCAACAATTGTTTACAGGCAGATTACTTCAAATCAAATCACATTTATTTATATAGCCCTTCGTATATCAGCTGAAATCTCAAAGTACTGTACAGAAACCCAGCCTAAAACCCCAAACAGCAAGCAATGCATGTGAAAGAAGCACGGTGGCTAGGAAAAACTCCCTAGGAAAAACTCCCTAGAAAGGCCAAAAACCTAGGAAGAAACCTAGAGAGGAACCAGGCTATGAGGGGTGGCCAGTCCTCTTCTGGCTGTGCCGGGTGGATATTATAACAGAACATGGTCAAGATTTAAAATGTTCATAAATTACCAGCATGGGCAAATATAATAATCATAGTAGTTGTCGAGGGTGCAACAAGCACGTCCGGTGAACAGGTCAGGGTTCCGTAGCCGCAGGCAGAACAGTTGAAACTGGAGCAGCAGCATGGCCAGGTGGACTGGGGACAGCAAGGAGTCATCATGCCAGGTCATCAGTACTTCACTTATAATTCACTGTGTCACAATTCCAGTGGGTCAGAAAGTTTACATACACTAAGTTGACTGTGCCTTTAAACAGCTGGAAAATTCCAGAAAATTACATCATGGCTTAGAAGCTTCTGATAGGCAAATGACCATCATTGATTCAATTTGAGGTTGTAGCTGTGGATGTATTGCAAGGCCTACCTTCAAACTCAGTGCCTCTTTGCTTGACATCATGGGAAAATCAAAAGAAATCAAACCAAGACCTCAGAAAAAAAATTGTAGTCCTCCACAAGTCTGGTTCATCCTTGGGAGCAATTCCCAAACGCCTGAAGGTACCACGTTCATCTGTACAAACAATAGTACGCAAGTATAAACATGGGACCACACAGCCGTCATACCGCTCAGGAAGGAGACGGGTTCTGTCCTAGAGATGAATGTACTTTGGTGTGCGAAAGTGCAAATCAATCCCAGAACAACATCAAAGGACCTTGTGAAGATGCAGGAGGAAACAGGTACAAAAGTATCTATTTCCCACAGTAAAATGAGTCCTATATCGACATAACCTGAAAGGCCGCTCAGCAAGGAAGAAGCCACTGCTCCAAAACCGCCATAAAAAAGCCAGACTACGGTTTACAACTGCACATGGGACAAAGATCGTACTTTTTGGAGAGATGTCCTCAGGTCTGAGTGAAACAAAAATAGAACTGTTTGGCCATAATGACCATCTTTATGTTTGGAGGAAAAAGGGGGAGGTTTTGCAAGCCGAAGAACCCATCCCAACCGTGAAGCACGGGGGTGGCAGCATCATGTTGTGGGGGTGCTTTGCTGCAGGAGGGACTGGTACCCTTCACAAAATAGATGGCAATCATGAGGAGGAACATTATGTGTGATGTATTGAAGCAACATCTCAAGACATCAGTCAGGAAGTTAAAGCTTGGTCACAAATTAGTCTTCCAAATGGACAATGACCCCAAGCATACTTCAAAGTTGTGGCAAAATGGCTTAAGGACAACAAGTCAAGGTTTTGGAGTGGCATCACAAAGCCCTGACCTCAATCCTATAGAACATTGTGGGCAGAACTGAAAAAAGCGTGTGCGAGCAAGGAGGTCTACAAACCGACTCAGTTAACACCAGCTCTGTCAGGAGGGAATGGGCCAAAATTTCACTCAACTTATTGTGGGAAGCTTGTGGAAGGCTACTCGACATGTTTGACCCAGGTTAAACAATTTAAAGGCAATGCTACCAATACTAATTGAGTGTATGTAAACTTCTGATCCACTGGGAATGTGATGAAAGAAATAAAGCTGAAATAAATCATTCTCTCCTACTTTTATTCTGACATTTCACATTCTTAAATGAAGTGGTGATCCTAACTGACCTAAGACAGGGGATTTTTACTAGGATTAAATGTCAGGAATGGTGAAAAACTGAGTTTAAATCTATTTGGCGACGGTGGTATGTAAACTTCCGTGTGTGTCTCACCCACCTGTCTCAGTGTTTTCGAAGCCTGGTTTGGGCAGCGTGTATGGTGTAGAGTGTAGGGTGTAGGGTGTAGTGTGTAGGGTGCAGGGTGCAGGTCTTAACCTTCCTGTCTGAGGGTTTCGAAGCCTGGTCTCGGCAGCGATGGGTTTCCTGAGCTCACGATGCGAACACGCTCACTGCTGTTCATACGTTTATACTTATTATCCACCATGCTGACAAACTACACAGAGATATACACACTATTATCCACCCTGCTGACAAACTACACAGATATACACACGCTATTATCCACCCTGCTGACAAACTACACAGATATACACACACTAGTATCCACCCTGCTGACAAACTACACAGAGATACACCTATATCCACCCTGCTGACAAACTACACAGAGATACACACACTATTATCCACCCTGCTGACAAACTACACAGAGATACACACACTATTATCCACCCTGCTGACAAACTACACAGAGATACACACACTATTATCCACCCTGCTGACAAACTACACAGAGATATATACACACACACACACACACACACTGCCAATTTAACTCTGGAAATGTGTGTGGTGGGGGGGGGTATGTCTGTATATGTGTGTGTGTATGTGGGTGTGTGTGGGGGGGGGGTGTGTACGTGTGTTGTGTGTGTGTGTTGTGTGTGTGTGTGTGTGTGTGTTACCTGTAGTATCTGTGTGATGAAGACGCTGGCTCTGGACATGCGAGGGCTGGATTTGGGGTCTGTGGACAGGCTGGACTCTTCAGGCTGTAAACTGTTCTACACAACATAACAACACAATATCAACAACAGCAACACATGTTGTCAACAACACAGGGAGCTCAACAACAAGACAGTTCAACGTGTTTACATGTAGTTAGTTCACGGTTAGGGGTATTAAAGGGTTAAGGTTAGGGTTATTAAAGGGTTAAGGTTAGGGTTATTAAAGGGTTAAGGTTAGGGTTATTAAAGGGTTAAGGTTAGGGTTATTAAAGGGTTAAGGTAAGGGTTATTAAAGGGTTAAGGTTAGGGTTATTAAAGGGTTAAGGTTAGGGTTATTAAAGGGTTAGGGGTATTAAAGGGTTAAGGTTAGGGTTATTAAAGGGTTAAGGTTAGGGTTATTAAAGGGTTAAGGTTAGGGTTATTAAAGGGTTAAGGTTAGGGTTATTAAAGGGTTAAGGTTAGGGTTATTAAAGGGTTAAGGTTAGGGTTATTAAAGGGTTAGGGTTAGGGTTATTAAAGGGTTAGGGTTATTAAAGGGTTAAGGTTAGGGTTATTAAAGGGTTAAGGTTAGGGTTATTAAAGGGTTAGGGTTATTAAAGGGTTAAGGTTAGGGTTATTAAAGGGTTAAGGTTAGGGTTATTAAAGGGTTAGGGGTATTAAAGGGTTAAGGTTAGGGTTATTAAAGGGTTAAGGTTAGGGTTATTAAAGGGTTAGGGTTAGGGTTATTAAAGGGTTAGGGTTATTAAAGGGTTAAGGTTAGGGTTATTAAAGGGTTAAGGTTAGGGTTATTAAAGGGTTAGGGTTATTAAAGGGTTAAGGTTAGGGTTATTAAAGGGTTAAGGTTAGGGTTATTAAAGGGTTAGGGGTATTAAAGGGTTAAGGTTAGGGTTATTAAAGGGTTAAGGTTAGGGTTATTAAAGTGTTAAGGTAAGGGTTATTAAAGGGTTAAGGTTAGGGTTATTAAAGGGTTAAGGTTAGGGTTATTAAAGGGTTAGGGTTATTAAAGGGTTAAGGTTGGGGTTACTAAAGGGTTAAGGTTAGGGTTATTAAAGGGTTAAGGTGAGGGTTATTAAAGGATTAAGGTTAGGGTTATTAATGGGTTAGGGGTATTAAAGGGTTAAGGTTAGGGTTATTAAAGGGTTAAGGTTAGGGTTATTAAAGGGTTAAGGTTAGGGATATTAAAGGGTTAAGGTTAGGGTTATTAAAGGGTTAAGGTTAGGGGTATTAAAGGGTTAAGGTTAGGGGTATTAAAGGGTTAAGGTTAGGGTTATTAAAGGGTTAAGGTTAAGGGTTATTAAAGGGTTAAGGTTAGGGGTATTAAAGGGTTAAGGTTAGGGTGATTAAAGGGTTAAGGTTAGGGTTATTAAAGGGTTAGGGGTATTAAAGGGTTAAGGTTAGGGTTATTAAAGGGTTAGGGGTATTAAAGGGTTAAGGTTAGGGTTATTAAAGGGTTACGGTAAGGGTTATTAAAGGGTTAAGGTTAGAGTTATTAAAGGGTTAGGGGTATTAAAGGGTTAAGGTTAGGGGTATTAAGGGTTAGGGGTATTAAAGGGTAAGGTTAGGGTTATTAAAGGGTTAAGGTTTGGGGTATTAAAGGTTAAGGTTAGGATTATTAAAGGGTTAAGGTTAGGGTTATTAAAGTGTTAAGGTTAGGGTTATTAAAGGGTTAAGGTTAGGGTTATTAAAGGGTTAAGGTTAGGGTTATTAAAGGGTTATTAAGGTTAGGGGTATTAAAGGGTTAAGGTTAGGGGTATTAAAGGGTTAAGGTTAGGGTTATTAAAGGGTTAAGGTTAGGGTTATTAAAGGGTTAAGGTTAGGGTTATTAAAGGGTTAAGGTTAAGGTTATTAAAGGGTTAAGGTTAGGGTTATTAAAGGGTTAAGGTTAGGGATATTAAAGGGTTAAGGTTAGGGTTATTAAAGGGTTAAGGTTAGGGGTATTAAAGGGTTAAGATTAGGGTTATTAAAGGGTTAAGGTTAGGGTTATTAAAGGGTTAAGGTTAGGGGTATTAAAGGGTTAAGGTTAGGGTTATTAAAGGGTTAAGGTTAGGGTTATTAAAGGGTTAAGGTTAGGGTTATTAAAGGGTTAGGGGTATTAAAGGGTTAAGGTTAGGGTTATTAAAGGGTTAAGGTTAGGGTTATTAAAGTGTTAAGGTAAGGGTTATTAAAGGGTTAAGGTTAGGGTTATTAAAGGGTTAAGGTTAGGGTTATAAAGGGTTAAGGTTAGGGTTATTAAAGGGTTAAGGTTAGGGTTATTAAAGGGTTAAGGGGTATTAAAGGGTTAAGGTTGGGGTTACTAAAGGGTTAAGGTTAGGGTTATTAAAGGGTTAAGGTGAGGGTTATTAAAGGATTAGGTTAGGGTTATTAATGGTTAGGGGTATTAAAGGGTTAAGGTTAGGGTTATTAAAGGGTTAAGGTTAGGGTTATTAAAGGGTTAAGGTTAGGGTTATTAAAGGGTTAAGGTTAGGGTTATTAAAGGGTTAAGGTTAGGGGTATTAAAGGGTTAAGGTTAGAGTTATTAAAGGGTTAAGGTTAGGGGTATTAAAGGGTTAAGGTTAGGGGTATTAAAGGGTTAAGGTTAGGGGTATTAAAGGGTTAAGGTTAGGGTTATTAAAGGGTTATAGGTTAGGGTTAGGATTAGTTAAGCAGGATTAAGGGTTATAGGTTATTAATAGGGTTAAGGTTAGGGTTTTAAAGGTTAGGGTAGGGTTATTAAAGGGTTAAGGTTAGGGTTAATTAAAGGGTTATAAGGTTAGGGGTAGTAAAAGGGTACGGTTAGGGTTATTAAGGGGTTAAGGTTAGGGTTATTAAAGGGTTAAGGTTAGGGTTATTAAAGGTTAAGGTAAGGGTTATTACAGGGTTAAGGTTAAGGTTATTAAAGGGTTAAGGTTAGGGTTATTAAGGGTTAAGTTAGGTGATTAAAGGGTTAAGTTAGGGTTATACAGGCTGCTAGTTAGGGGTTAGTTGGCTAGTTAGTACCCTGAGGTTAGCAGGCTGCTAGTTAGTTAGGGGTAAGTTGGCTAGTTAGTTAGGGTCTATTTAGTACCCTGAGGTTATGCAGGCTGCTAGATAGTTAGGGGTTAGTTGTCTAGTTAGTTAGGGGCTAGTTAGTACCCTGAGGTTATGCAGGCTGCTAGTTAGGGGTTAGTTGTCTAGTCAGTTAGGGGCTAGTTAGTACCTAGAGGTTATGCAGGCTGCTAGTTAGGGGTTAGTTGTCTAGTTAGTTAGGGGCTAGTTAGTACCCTGAGGTTATGCAGGCTGCTAGTTAGGGGTTAGTTGTATAGTTAGTTAGGGGCTAGTTAGTACCCTGAGGTTATGCATTCTGCTAGTTAGTTAGGGGTTAGTTGTCTAGTTAGTTAGGGGCTAGTTAGTATCCTGAGGTTATGCAGGCTGCTAGTTAGTTAGGGGCTAGTTAGTACCTGAGGTTATGCAGGCTGCTAGTTAGGGGTTAGTTGTCTAGTTAGTTAGGGGCTAGTAGTACCCTGAGATTATGCAGGCTGCTAGTTAGGGGTTAGTTGTCTAGTTAGTTAGGGGCTAGTTAGTACCTTGAGGTTGCGCAGGCTCTCATTCTCCTCTCTTCCTCCTCGACACACCAGCTTCTGCATCTTTACCAGGAGCAGCTGCTGGGCCCTGTATATCACACACACACACACACACACACACACACACACACACACACACACACACACACACACACACACACACCACACACAGTTCAGTGTGGATCTATATTGGTTGCTAGTCTGATGTTTTATCCCTCATGGAGCAGTATTTGAAGTATTCATCTGGTATTCTGTAGTAGTCTGTAGTACTGTGTAGTAGTATGAAATAGTCTGTAGTAATCTGTAGTAGTCTTAGTACTGTGTATAGTATGTATAGTCTGTAGTAATCTGTAGTAGTATATAGTAGTCTGTAGTACTGTGTAGTAGTATGTAATAGTCTGTAGTAATCTGTAGTAGTAGATAGTAGTCTGCAGTACTGTGTAGTAGTATGGAATAGTCTGTAGTAATCTGTAGTAGTCTGTAGTACTGTGTAGTAGTATGGAATAGTCTGTAGTAATCGTAGTAGTCTGTAGTACTGTGTAGTAGTATGGAATAGTCTGTAGTAATCTGTAGTAGTCTGTAGTACTGTGTAGTAGTATGTAGTAGTCTATAGTAGTCTATAGTAGTATATAGTAGTCTGTATTAGTCTATAGTAGTCTGTAGTAGTCTGTAGTAATCTGTTGTTGTCTGTAGTAATCTATAGTAGTCTGTGGTAGTATGTAGTAGTCTGTAGTAGTCTGTATTAGTATATAGTATTCTGTAGTAGTATATAGTAGTCTGTAGTAGTATATAGTAGTCTGCAGTAGTATATAGTAGTCTGTAGTAGTATATAGTAGTCTGTGGTAGTCTGTACTAGTCTGTAGTAGTCTGTAGTACTGTGTAGTAGTATGTAATAGTCTGTACTAGTCTGTAGTAGTCTGTAGTACTGTGTAGTAGTATGTATAGTCTGTACTAGTCTGTAGTAGTCTGTAGTACTGTGTAGTAGTATGTAATAGTCTGTACTAGTCTGTATTAGTCTGTACTAGTCTGTAGTACTGTGTAGTAGTATGTAATAGCAGTCTGTATTTACCGTGAGTAAGAGGGGATGGTGGTATTCTGTAGTAGTCTGTAGTACTGTGAAGTAGTATGTAATAGTCTATAGTAGTTTGCAGTAGTCTGTAGTACTGTGTAGTAGTATGTAATAGTCTGTAGTGGTCTGTAGTACTGTGTAGTAGTATGTAATAGCAGTCTGTATTACCGTGAGTAAGAGGGGATGGTGGTATCTGTAGTAGTCTGTAGTACTGTGTAGTAGTATATAGTAGTCTGTGGTAGTCTGTAGTACTGTGTAGTAGTATGTAATAGCAGTCTGTATTTACCGTGAGTAAGAGGGGATGGTGGTATTCTGTAGTAGTCTGTAGTACTGTGTAGTAGTATGTAATAGTCTGTAGTAGTCTGTAGTAGTCTGTAGTACTGTGTAGTAGTATGTAATAGTCTGTAGTAGTCTGTAGTAGTCTGTAGTACTGTGTAGTAGTATGTAATAGCAGTCTGTATTTACCGTGAGTAAGAGGGGATGGTGGTATTCTGTAGTAGTCTGTAGTACTGTGAAGTAGTATGTAATAGTCTGTAGTAGTCTGTAGTAGTCTGTAGTACTGTGTAGTAGTATGTAGTAGTCTGTTGTTGTCTGTAGTACTGTGTAGTAGTATGTAGTAGTCTGTAGTAGTCTGTAGTACTGTGTAGTAGTATGTAATAGCAGTCTGTATTTACCGTGAGTAAGAGGGGATGGTGGTATTCTGTAGTAGTCTGTAGTATGTAGTAGTCTGTAGTGGTCTGTAGTACTGTGTAGTAGTATGTAATAGCAGTCCTGTATTTACCGTGAGTAGAGGGGATGGTGGTATTCTGTAGTAGTCTGTAGTACTGTGTAGTAGTCTGTAGTAGTCTGTAGTGCTGTGTAGTACTGTGTAGTAGTATGTAATAGCAGTCTGTATTTACCGTGAGTAAGAGGGGATGGTGGTATTCTGTAGTAGTCTGTAGTACTGTGTAGTAGTCTGTAGTAGTCTGTAGTGCTGTGTAGTAGTATGTAATAGCAGTCTGTATTTACCGTGAGTAAGAGGGGATGGTGGTATTCTGTAGTAGTCTGTAGTACTGTGTAGTAGTATGTAGTAGTCTGTCGTAGTCTGTAGTACTGTGTAGTAGTATGTAATAGCAGTCTGTATTTACCGTGAGTAAGAGGGGATGGTGCCTTTTTCCGGTAGGGTCGGTTCCAGAGTAGGGTTCGACCCGGGAGCAAAGCCACTCCCACTTCCCCTGGTGCATCGTGTCCAGGACATGGACCACCTTAATCAATCAATCAACCAATCAGGTAATACCTTAATCAATCAATCAACCATCAAATAATACGCTAATCAATCAACCAAACAATAAATCAACCAATCACTCAATCAACCTATCAACCGATCAATCGATCAACCAATCAGGTAATACGTTAATCAATCAACCAAACAATAAATCAACCAATCACTCAATCAACCTGTCAACCGATCAACCAATCAATCAATCAATCATTAATTCAATAATTAATCAACCAATCATCCAACCAATTAATCAAACAATAAATTAACCAAACAAACAACCAATCAACCCTAACCCCTAACCCCTAGCCCCTAACCTCTAACCCTAGCCCCTAACCCCTAGCCCCTAACCCTAACCTCTAACCCCTAACAAACAACAGCACGATAATAACAGGTACCTCATTACATATTGTAGATTGATGTACCTCATCACAAAGCACATATTGTAGATAATGGCGTGTATATTATTTTGTATATATATATATATATATACAGTACCGGTCAAAAGTTTTAGAACACCTACTCATTCAAGGGTTTCTCTTTATTTTTACTATGTTTCTACATTGTAGAATAATAGTGAAGACATCAAAACTATGAAATAACACATATGGAATCAAGTAGTAACCAAAAAAAGTGTTAAACAAATCAAAATATATTTTATATTTAAGATTCTTCAAATAGCCACTATTTGCCTTGATGACAGCTTTGCACACTCTTGGCATTCTCTCAACCAGCTTCACGAGGTAGTCACCTGGAATGCATTTCAATTAACAGGTGTGCCTTGTTAAAAGTTTATTTGTGGAATTACTTTCCTTCTTAATGTGTTTGAGCCAATATGTTGTGTTGTGACAAGGTAGGGGTGTTGTACAGAAGATAGCCCTATTTGGTAAAAGACCAAGTCCATACTATGGCAAGAACATCTCAAATAAGCAAAGAGAAATGGAAACTTTGGAATTTTCTTCAAATGCAGTCGCAAAAAAACCATCAAGAGCAATGAAGAAACTGGCTCTCATGAGGACCACCACAGGAATGGAAGACCCAGAGTTACCTCTAAGTTCATTAGAGTTACCAGCCTCAGAAATTGCAGGCCAAATAAATGGCTCACAGAGTTCAAGTAACAGACACATCTCAACATCAACTGTTCAGAGGAGACTGCGTTGGAGCAGGCCTTCATGGTCAAATTCTGCAAAGAAACCACTACTAAAGGACACCAATATAAGAAGAGACTTGCTTGGGCCAAGAAACATGAGCAATGGACATTAGACCAGTGAAAGTTTGTCCTTTGGTCTGGAGGTCCAAATTTGAGATTTTTGGTTCCAACCGCCGTGTCTTTGTGAGACGCGGTGTGGGTGAAGGAATACCCTCAAATTAAAGCTGACAGTCTGACCTTTAACCTCATAGTCATTGTATCATATCAAATCCAAAGTGGTGGAATACAGAGCCAATACAACAACAACATGTCACTGTTCCAATACTTCTGGAGCTCGCTGTATACAGAGCCTTCAGAAGTACTCATACCCCTTGACTTATTCCACATTGTGTTACAGCCTGAATTCAAAATGAATTCAATATTTTTTTCCTCTCACTCTGTCACATCCTGACCAGTAATAGGGTTATTGGTTATTGTAGTTTGGTCAGGACATGGCAGGGGTGTGTTTGTTTAGAGTGTTTCGGGGTTTGTTGGGCTATGTTCTGTTTTGAGAGGGGTGTTTGTTTAGAGTGTTTCGGGGTTTGTTTGGGTTATGTTCTAGTATGTCTATTTCTATGTGGTGTTTGTTGGGTTGACCTTCAATTGGAAGCAGCTGCTCCTAGTTGCTTCTAATTGAAGGTCCTATTTAAGAGGGGTGTTTTCTGTGGGATTTTGTGGGTAGTTGTTTCTTGTTTAGCTGTGTGCCTGACAAGACTGTTATCGTCGTTGTTTTTGTATACGTGTGTTTTGTTTCGGTTTTTCCTTCTTTCTGCCATTAAAAAAGAAGATGAGTATACACATTCCCGCTGCGTTTTGGTCTGATCCTTACGACACCCATGACACACTCATCTACACACAATACTCCATAATGACAAAGGGAAAACATGTTTTTAGAAAATGTTGCTAATTTATTGAAAATTAAACACAGAAATATCTAATTTCCATGACTATTCACACCCCTGAGTCAATACTTGTAGAAGCACCTTTGGCAGCGATTACACCTGTGGGCATTTCTGGGTCTCTTAAGAGCTTTCCACACCTGGATTGTGCATCATTTGCTCGTTGTTCTTTTCAGAATTCTTCTCTGTCAATTGGTTGTTGATTTTTGCTAGACAACTATTTTCAGGTCTTGCCGTAGATCTACTGTCTTCTTGGTAAGCAACTACAGTGTAGATTTGGCCGTGTGTTTTAAGTTATTGTCCTGCTGAAAGGTGGATTAATCTCCCAGCAGCTGGTGGAAAACAGACTGAACCAGGTTTCCCTCTAGGATTTTACCTGTGCTCAGCTAAATTATTTTTATCCTGAAAAATCCCCGGTCCTTAACGATTACAAGCGTACCTATAACATGATGCAGCCACCACTACGCTTGAAAATATGGTACTCAGTAATGTGTTGTATTCAATTTGCCCTAAACATAACACTGTGTATTCAGGACAACAAGTTACTTGCTTTGCCAAAAAAAAAATTCAGTATTACTTTAGTGCCTTGTTGCAAAAAACACACATTTTTTTGAATATTTTGTATTCTGTACAGGCTTTCTTCTTTTCACACTGTCAATTAGGTTAGTATTGTGGAGTAACTACAACAGTTTCTCCTATCACAGCCATTAAACTCTGTAACTGTTTTAAAGTCACCGTTGGTCTCATGTTGAAATCCCTGAGCGGTTTCCTTCCTCTCTGGTAACTGAGTTAGGAAGGACGACTCTATCTTTGTAGTGACTGGGTGTATTGATACACCATCCAAAGTGTAATTAATAACTTCAACATGTTCAAAGGGATATTCAATGTCTGCTTAAATTTTTTTTACCTATTTACCAATAGGTGCTCTTCTTTGCGAGGAATTGGAAACATCCCTGGTCTTTGTGTTGAATCTGTCTTTGAAATTCACTGTTCGACTGAGGGACCTTATGGATAATTGTATGTGTGGGGTACAGAACTGAGGTATTCATTGAAAAATCATGTTAAACACTATTATTGCACACAGAGTGAGTCCATGCAACTTTTTGTGTGACTTGTTAAGCACATTTTTACTCCTGAACTTATTTAGGCTTGACATAACAAAGGAGTTAAATACTTATTGACTCAAGACATTTCAGCTTTTACATTTTGATTCCTTTGAAAAATGAATTTGGAAATAAATTTGGAAATTGGAAATAAATCCCAATTTAATCAATTTTCAATTCAAGCCATAAATTCAAGCCGTAAACACAAGAAAATTTACAAAAAGTCAAAGGGTGTGAATACTTTCTGAAGGCACTGTATATTTCCACACTATGAGGTTGGAATAATACTGTGAAATTGTGAAAATTATGATAATGCACTATTAGTGTAAGAGCTGTGTCATGGCTCTCGGTCCTGAGTGAGGATCAAAGATAGCCCCCCCCCCTCCCACCAGAGAGGAAGAGGGGGAGTGCGGACGGTTCTAGGACTTTAACGACCGGTCGTAAACTTTCTCTCTCTGGACCTGCAGTATGGAGAAGTCAAAAATCCTTTGACTGTAGAGAGAGAATCTGCCGCCAAAACTCCAAAATCCAAAAGTGGATAATCAAACAATATTTCCAACATAAAGAATGTGGGAAATGGTTGGTGGGGATCCAAACAATAAATCCTGTCAAAAGTTTATTGTTTGTGATATCATTAAGGACAGTATAACTAAATAACTGTAACTATACAAATGTATACGACCCAGTTATCAGATTTACATCTAATTGTTGTAAAACTTATATGATTAAATATGAAACTAATTTTTGAGAAGATTAAATGTTATTTTAGCCTTCTAAATTAGATTGAAAAAATTCATAAAAACTTTGGCCAAGTCAGTAACCATGCCCACATGAGCACAGACATTGTGGCAATGTGATGGAACTGCCCTCCAAGCGAGTGCATAAAAGGACTGGTAACTAAATTTACTTAGACCAGAAAGCGTGGAGCGGTGGCTACAAGTTGAAATGGTTGCAATTTAAATACAGACCAGCGTGACCGACAGCGTGAGCTGAATGTTATGAAATGGTAAGACCCTCTGAAACTCAACAGAGAAGAAGAAGACTAGACTAAGACATGCACCGCCTGCAGCTCTGCATGTAATGTAGTCTAGGAAACTCGACCGAAGACGAGAAAATTACATTTCCGTCTCAACACTGTGCGTCTGATGTATCCAGTCTAGTGAACACTCAGAGACAAAGATTCCTACTACAACTGAGGACATTGTGACCTCTGGTGGACAACCAGAGACTTACACAACCAGAGACTTTCTGTCGAACTATTCGTCACAGACGGATCGATTAGTTTCAACAGAGAGACGACAAGACATCTAAGCGTAAATATATGTTGCACTTCTAAATCCGAATGAGCGGTTGTCAGGGTGCTAAATATTAATATTTACAGTGAGCGTATCATTCAACTGTACGTACGATAGTTGAATTCCTTTGTCTCTCCTTCTCCCGCTCTTTCTTTCCCCACCTCTTTCATTGTGTAACAAGCCGTCATATAGGGTAAGTCCACTAGGGACTTTTCATTGTGTAACCAGCCGTCATATAGGGTAAGTCCACTAGGGACTTTTCATTGTGTAACCAGCCGTCATATAGGGTTAGTCCACTAGGGACTTTTCATTGTGTAACAAGCCGTCATATCGGGTTTGTCCACTAGGGACTTTTCATTGTGTAACCAGCCGCATATAGGGTTAGTCCACTAGGGACTTTTCATTGTGTAACAAGCCGCCATATCGGGTTAGTCCACTAGGGACTTTTCATTATGTAACCAGCCGTCATATAGCTGTAAGTCTCTCTGGATAAGAGCGTCTACTAAATGACAGGGTCAGCAGGTACCTCATCACAGAGCAGACTCAGGGAGCAGGTGTCTGATTGGCCAAAGATGTTGAAGTTGATTCTGAACAGGGTCAGCAGGTACCTCGTCACATAGCAGGCTCAGGGAGCAGGTGTCTGATTGGCCAGAGATGTTGAAGTTGATTCTGATGTAGAATGAGTCTCCTGACGTCACTGTTCCCTCCGATAGATCACTCTGCAGCCGCCGGTACCCTGCACACACACACGCACGCACGCACGCACGCATGCACACACACACACACACACACACACACACACACACACACACACACACACACACACACACAAGTAGATTGGACAATGTTTTTTATCTGTTTGAAGCCTGAGAATAAAGTGAGGTGTCCAGAACAGATGCAGATAAAAACCACCACTTCGATGGTGTTAGGGGATTTACAATGGTGTTAGGGGATTTATAATGGTGTTAGGGGATTTATAATGGTGTTAGGGGATTTATAATGGTGTTAGGGGGATTTATAATGGTGTTAGGGGATTTACAGTGGTGTTAGGGGGATTTATAATGGTGTTAAGGGATTTATAATGGTGTTAGGGGATTTATAATGGTGTAGGGGATGTATAATGGTGTTAGGGGATTTATAATGGTGTTAGGGGATTTACAATGGTGTTAGGGGATTTACAATGGTTTTAGGGGACTTATAATGGTGTTAGGGATGTATAATGGTGTTAGGGGATTACAATGTGTTAGGGATTTACAATGGTGTTAGGGGATTTACAATGGTGTTAGGGGGGATTATAATGGTGTTAGGGGATTTATAATGGTGTTAGGGGATTTATAATGGTGTTAGGGGATTTATAATGGTGTTAGGGATTTAGAATTGTGTAGGGGATTTACAATGCTGTTAGAAAATGTTACAAACACCATGCTCTACCAACTGAGCCACACGGAATTGTGTTAAGGTATTTACAGTAGAATGGTGTTAGGGGATTTAGAATGGTGTTAGGGGATTAGAATGGTGTTAGGGGATTTACAATTGTGTTAAGGTATTTACAGTAGAATGGTGTTAGGAGATTTACAATTGTGTTAAGGTATTTACAGTAGAATGGTGTTAGGAGATTTACAATTGTGTTAGGGGATTTAGAATGGTGTGTGTGTGTGTGTACGTCTACAGTGTAAAGACGTACCTTCAAAGTTGGCACGGTAGTGCAGTTGGATTGGTCCAGAGCAACGTTGCATCGTCCAATGGGCTTCCTCCTGGGTGCAGGTGTCCAATGAGATGCTCTGGTTCTCCCCGCGGATACAGCCCTCCAGCTGGACCAGCCAATGACAGAGAGGCAAGGGGAATAGAGCCAAAAAGAAGACAGCTGTTGGCCCACTTATTTCTGATACGGAGCCCAGTCATTTTATTCAATATGCCAATATTATGGGATATATATTTTAAAATTCCAATTTCAGTGTTTATAATACCTTTGGTTTAGGGTACCTTAGGGTACCTTAGGGTTAGGGTTCCTTAGGGTACCTTAGGGTTAGGGTACCTCAGGGTTAGGGTACCTTAGGGTACCTTAGGGTTAGGGTACCTCAGGGTTAGGGTACCTTAGGGTTAGGGTACCTTAGGGTACCTTAGGGTTAGGGTACCTCAGGGTTAGGGTACCTTAGGGTTAGGGTACCTCAGGGTTAGGGTACCTTAGGATTATGATACCTTAGGGTACCTTAGGGTTAGGGTACCTCAGGGTTAGGTTACCTAGGGTTATAGGGTACCTCAGGGTTAGGGTACCTTAGGATTATGGTACCTAGGGTACCTTAGGGTTAGGGTACCTCAGGGTTAGGGTACCTTAGGGTACCTTAGGGTTAGGGTACCTCAGGGTTAGGGTACCTTAGGGTTAGGGTACCTCAGGGTTAGGGTACCTTAGGATTATGATACCTTAGGGTACCTTAGGGTTAGGGTACCTCAGGGTTAGGTTACCTATGGTTATAGGGTACCTCAGGGTTAGGGTACCTCAGGGTTAGGTTACCTATGGTTATAGGGTACTTGGGGGTTAGGGTACCTCAGGGTTAGAGTACCTAGGGTACCTCGGGGTTTGGGTACCTCAGGGTTAGGGTTACCTAGGGTTATAGGGTACCTCAGGGTTAGGGTACCTTAGGGTCAGGATACCTCAGGGTTAGGTTACCTAGGGTTATAGGGTACCTCAGGGTTAGGGTACCTTAGGGTTAGGGTACCTCAGGGTTAGGTTACCTAGGGTTATAGGGTACCTCAGGGTTAGGGTACCTTAGGGTTAGGGTACCTCAGGGTTAGGTTACCGAGGGTTATAGGGTACCTCAGGGGGTAGGGTACCTTAGGGTTAGGGTACCTAGGGTACCTCAGGGTTAGGGTACCTCAGGGTTAGAGTACCTAGTGTACCTCAGGGTTAGGGTACCTCAGGGTTAGAGTACCCTCAGGGTTAGGGTACCTAGGGTACCTCAGGGTTAGGTTACCTAGGGTTATAGGGTACCTCAGGGTTAGAGTACCTCAGGGTTAGGTTACCTAGGGTACCTCAGGGTTAGGGTACCTCAGGGTTAGAGTACTCAGGGTTAGGGTACCTAGGGTACCTCAGGGTTAGAGTACCTCAGGGTTAGGGTACCTCAGGGTTAGGGTACCTAGGGTACCTCAGGGTTAGGGTACCTAGGGTACCTCAGGGTTAGAGTACCTCAGGGTTAGGGTACCTCAGGGTTAGGGTACCTAGGGTACCTCAGGGTTAGGGTACCTCAGGGTTAGAGTACCTCAGGGTTAGGGGTACCTAGGTACCTCAGGTTAGGGTACCTAGGGTAGGGTACCTCAGGGTTAGGGTACCTTAGGGTCAGGATACCTCAGGGGTAGGGGTACCTTAGGGTTAGGGTACCTAGGGTACCTCAGGGTTAGGGTACCTCAGGTTAGGGTACCTAGGTACCTTAGTAGTTAGTGTGCATCACAGTGTATCTCACCAAAAGGAGGTGGTTGGCCCTCCCGTAGCCCCGCCTTCCTCAGCGCCGACTCTGATTGGACAGACGACACAAAGATTCCACTGTCGTTCCCACCAACCAGCGTAACATCAGCCAAAAGTTGGTCGCCTTGCAACGAAGCTCCTGGACCGGCCGCAGAGAAGAGCTGACCCTCGAGAAGGAGGAGAGAGACGGACGGAAAAGGCCTACATACACACACACACACACATATAGAAACACACACACATATATACACACACACACACATATAGAAACACACACACATACACACACAGACACACACACATATAGAAACACACACACATACACACACACATATAGAAACACATACACACACACAGACACACACACACCACACAAACACACACACACACACACACACCCACACACACAAACCCACACACACACACACACACACACACACACCCACACACACACACCCACACACACAAACCCACCCACACACACAGACACACACACACACACACACACACACACACACACACACACACATACACACGCACATACACACATACACACATACACACACAAATGTTAAGGTTTGTCATTCGTGCGTGAGTGCGTGAGTGCGTGCGCGTGCGCGGCGTGGTGTGTGTGTGTGTGTGCGTGTGTGTGTGTGCGTGTGTGTGTGTGTACCTCTCCAGGGACAGTTTCCTGAAAATGTTGTTGACGGTCTCCAGGTCGTAGGAGTCTAAACATTCTGACTGATGGGAGGAGGAGGAGGAGTGGAGCGAAGGAGGACCACGGGTATCCATTTCCTCTTCTGGACGGAGAGGGGAGAGGGGAGAGGGGGGAGGGAGAGGGAGAGAGAGGATTAGAGGGGTATAGGGTCTATAGGTCTACAGTATGGGGCTGTAGGGTATAGGGTCTACAGTATGGGGCTGTAGGGTATAGGGTCTATAGGGTCTACAGTATGGGGCTGTAGGGTATAGGGTCTACAGTATGGGCTGTAGGGTACTAGGGTCTATAGGGTCTACAGTATGGGGCTGTAGGGTATAGGGTCTACAGTATGGGGCTGTACGGTATAGGGTCTACAGTATGGGGCTGTAGGGTATAGGGTCTATAGGGTCTACAGTATGGGGCTGTAGGGTATAGGGTCTATAGGGTCTACAGTATGGGACTGTAAGGTATAGGGTCTATAGGTCTACAGTATGGGGCTGTAGGGTATAGGGTCTATAGGTCTACAGTATGGGGCTGTAGGTTATAGGGTCTATAGGTCTACAGTATGGGGCTGTAGGGTATAGGGTCTACAGTATGGGGCTGTAGGGTATAGGGTCTATAGGTCTACAGTATGGGGCTGTAGTGTATAGGTCTACAGTATGGGGCTGTAGGGTATAGGGTCTACAGTATGGGGCTGTAGGGTATAGGGTCTATAGGGTCTACAGTATGGGGCTGTAGTGTATAGGTCTACAGTATGGGGCTGTAGGGTATAGGGTCTATAGGTCTACAGTATGGGGCTGTAGGGTATAGGGTCTATAGGTCTACAGTATGGGGCTGTAGGTATAGGGTCTACAGTATGGGGCTGTAGGGTATAGGGTCTATAGGTCTACAGTATGGGGCTGTAGTGTATAGGTCTACAGTATGGGGCTGTAGGGTATAGGGTCTATAGGTCTACAGTATGGGGCTGTAGGGTATAGGGTCTATAGGTCTACAGTATGGGGCTGTAGTGTATAGGTCTACAGTATGGGGCTGTAGGGTATAGGGTCTATAGGTCTACCAGTATGGGGCTGTAGGGTATAGGGTCTACAGTATGGGGCTGTAGGTTATAGGGTCTACAGTATGGGGCTGTAGGGTAATAGGGTCTATAGGGTCTACAGTATGGGGTCGTAGGGTATAAGGTCTATAGGTATACAGTATGGGGCTGTAGGGTATATGGTCTACAGTATGGGGCTGTAGGGTATAGGGTCTATAGGTCTACAGTATGGGGCTGTAGGGTCTATAGGGTCTGCAGTATGGGGCTGTAGGGTATAGGGTCCTATAGGTCTACAGTATGGGCTGTAGGGTATAGGGTCTATAGGTCTACAGTATGGGGCTGTAGGGTATAGGGTCTACAGTATGGGGCTGTAGGGTATAGGGTCTATAGGGTCTACAGTATGGGGTTGTAGGGTATAGGGTCTACAGTATGGGGCTGTAGGGTATAGGGTCTATAGGTCTACAGTATGGGGCTGTAGGGTATAAGGGTCTATAGGTATACAGTATGGGGGCTGTAGGGTATAGGGTCTACAGTATGGGGCTGTAGGGTATAGGGTCTACAGTATGGGGCTGTAGGGTCTATAGGGTCTGCAGTATGGGGCTGGAGGGTATAGGGTCTATTGGTCTACAGTAGGGGGTTGTAGGGTATAGGGTCTACAGTATGGGGCTGTAGGGTAATAGGGTCTATAGGTCTACAGTATGGGACTGTAGGGTATAGGGTCTATAGGTATACAGTAATGGGGCTGTAGGGTATAGGGTCTATAGGTCTACAGTATGGGGCTGTAGGGTATAGGGTCTACAGTATGTGGGCTGTAGGGTATAGGGTCTATAGGTCTACAGTATGGGGCAGTAGGGTATAGGGTATAGGGTCTACAGTATGGGGCTGTAGGGTATAGGGTCTATAGGTCTGCAGTATGGGGCTGTAGGGTATAGGGCCTATAGGTCTACAGTATGGGGCTGTAGGTATAGGGTCTACAGTATGGGGCTGTAGGGTCTATAGGGTCTGCAGTATGGGCTGTAGGGTATAGGGTCTATAGGTCTACAGTATGGGGCTGTAGAGTATAGGGTCTACAGTATGGGCTGTAGGGTATTAAGGTCTATAGGTCTGCAGTATGGGGGCTGTAGGGGTATAGGGTCTATAGGTCTACAGTATGTTAGGGTATGTAGGGTATAGGGTCTACAGTATGGGGCTGTAGGGTATAGGGTCTACAGTATGGGGCTGTAGGGTGTAGGGTCTATAGGGTCTACAGTATGGGGCTGTAGGTATAGGGTCTATAGGTCTACAGTATGGGGCTGTAGGGTATAGGGTCTATAGGTCTACAGTATGGGGCTGTAGGGTATAGGGTCTACAGTATGGGGACTGTAGGGTGTAGGGTCTATAGGGTCTACAGTATGGGGCTGTAGGGTATAGGTCTACAGTATGGGGCTGTAGGGTATAGGGTCTATCGGGTCACAGTATGGGGCTGTAGGGTATAGGGTCTATAGGGTCTACAGTATGGGGCTGTAGGGTATAGGGTCTATAGGTCTACAGTATGGGGCTGTAGGGTATAGGGTCTACAGTATGGATCTGTAGGGTTTAGGGTCTATAGGTCTACAGTATCGGGCTGTAGGGTATAGGGTCTACAGTATGGGGCTGTAGGGTATAGGGTCTACAGTATGGGGCTGTAGGTTATAGGGTCTACAGTATGGGGCTGTAGGGTATAGGTCATAGGGTCTACAGTATGGGCTATAGGGTATAGGGTCTATAGGTCTACAGTATGGGGCTGTAGGGTATAGGGTCTATAGGTCTACAGTATGGGGCTGTAGGGGGTATAGGGGTCTATAGGTCTACAGTATGGGGCTGTAGGGTATAGCGTCTACAGTATGGTGCTGTAGGGTATAGGGTCTACAGTAGGGGATGTAGGGTATAGGGGTCTATAGGTCTAACAGTATGGGGGCTGTAGGGTATAGGGTCTACAGTATGGGTCTGTAGGGTATAGGTCATAGGGTCTACAGTATGGGGCTGTAGGGTATAGGGTGTACAGTATGGGGCTGAGGGTATAGGGTCTACAGTATGGGGCGGTAGTGTATAGGGTCTATAGGTCTACAGTATGGGGCTGTAGGGTATAGGGTCTATAGGTCTACAGTATGGGGCTGTAGGGTATAGGGGTCTATAGGTCTACAGTATGGGGCTGTAGGTTATAGGTCTAGCCAGTATGGGGCCTGTAGGGTAATATGGTCTATAGAGGATTCTAAGTATGGGTCTGTAGGGTATAGGGTCGACAGATAATGGGGCTGTAGGAGTATAGGTTCTATAGGGTCCTACAGTAGGTGGGCTGTAGGGGTCATAGGGTCTAATCGGGTCTACAGTAAGGGGGCTGTAGTGCTATAGGGGTCTACAGTAATAGGGCTGTAGGGTATAGGGGTCTATAGGTCTACAGTATCGGGAGCTGTAGGGTAATAGGGTCGACAGGTATTGGGCTGTAGGCGTATAGGGTCTTAACAGTATTGGGCTGTAAGAGGATATAGGGTCCTACAGTATGGGGATGTAGGGTATCAGGGTCTTCAGTATGGGGCTGTAGGGTATAGGGTCTACAGTATGGGGCTGTAGGGTATAGGGTCTACAGTATGGGGCTGTAGGGTATAGGGTTCTATAGTTCTACATGTATGGGGCTTGTAAGGGTACTACTTAGGGTCTACAGTATGGGGGCCTGTAGGGTATAGGGTCTACAGGTATGGGGCTGTAGGGTATAGGTAATAGGGTCTACAGTATGGGGCTGTAGGGTATAGGTAATAGGGTCTACAGTCTCAGGTACCTTACCATAATCCATGTTGTCAAAACTCTCATTTTCAAAGTCACAGAGGCTGAAACAGAGAAGGAAAAATGTAGTCAGAAGTTAGAAACCTTTTTCCAATGTATTGAGTGTAAGCTGTGTTGGGTAAAGGGTAAAGGGTAAAGGTTAAGGGTAAAGGGTAAAGGGTAAAGGTTGTAGTGTAAATGGTGTAGGGGTAAAGGGTGAATGGGTGTAGGGTAAAGGAAGTAGGGTGTATGGTAAGTGGTGTAGGTTAAAGGTGTAGGGTAAAGGGTATAGGGTAAAGGGTAATGGGTCATTTTTTATTTATTTATTTATTTCTCCTTTATTTAACCAGGTCGGCAAGTTGAGAACAGTTCTCATTTACAATTGCGACCTGGCCAAGTTAAAGCAAAGCAGTTCGACAACATACAAAAACACAGTTACACATGGAGTAAAACAACATACAATCAATGATGCAGTTGAAAAAAATAAGACTATATACAATGTGAGCAAATGAGGTGAGATAAGGGAGGTAAAGGCAAAAAAATGCCATGGTGGCAAGTAAATAAAGTATGGCAAGAAAAACACTGGAATGGTAGATTTGTAGTTTGAAGAAAGTTAAAAGTTAAATATAAATAATATGGTGCAAAGGAGCAAAATAAATAAAATAAATAAATACAGTAGGGGAAGAGGTAGTAGTTTGGGCTAAATTAAAGATGGGCTATGTACAGGTGCAGAGATCTGTGAGCTGCTCTGACAGCTGGTGCTTAAAGCTAGTGAGGGAGATAAGTGTTTTCCCAGTTTTAGAGATTTTTGTAGTTCGTTCCAGTCATTGGCAGCTGAGAACTGGAAGGAGAGACGACCAAAGGAGGAGTTGGCTTTAGGGGTGACCAGAGAGATATACCTGCTGGAGCGCGTGCTACAGGTGGGTGCTGCTATGGTGACCAGTGAGCGGAGATAAGGGGGGACTTTACCTAGCAGGGTCTTGTAGATGACCTGGAGCCAATGTGTTTGGCGACGATTATGAAGTGAAGGCCAGCCAACGAGAGCATACAGGTCGCAGGTGGTGGGTTGTATATGGGGCTTTGGTGACAAAACGGATGGCACTGTGATAGACTGCATCCAGCTTGTTGAGTAGGGTATTGGAGGCTATTTTGTAAATGACATCGCCGAAGTCGAGGATTGGTAGGATGGTCAGTTTTACGAGGGTATGTTTGGCAGCATGAGTGAAGGATGCTTTGTTGCGAAATAGGAAGCCAATTCTAGATTTCACTTTGGATTGGAGATGATTGATGTGAGTCTGGAAGGAGAGTTTACAGTCTAACCAGGACACCTAGGTATTTGTAGTTGTCCACAAATTCTAAGTTAGAACCGTCCAGAGAAGTTATGCTGGATGGGCGGGCAGGTGCAGGCAGCGATCGGTTGAAGAGCATGCATTTAGTTTTACTTGTGTTTAGGAGCAGTTGGAGACCACGGAAGGAGAGTTGAATGGCATTGAAGCTCGTCTGGAGGGTTGTTAACACAGTGTCCAAAGAAGGGCCAGAAGTATACAGAATGGTGTCGTCTGCGTAGAGGTGGATCAGAGATTCACCAGCAGCAAGAGCGACATCATTTATGTATACAGAGAAAAGAGTTGGCCCAAGAATTGAACCCTGTGGTACCCCCATAGAGACTGCCAGAGGTCCAGACAGTAGGCCCTCCGATTTGACAACACTGAACTCTGTCAGAGAAGTAGTTGGTGAACCAGGCGACGCAATCGTTTGAGAAACCAAGGCTACTAAGTCTGCCGATGAGGATGTGGTGATTAACAGAGTCAAAAGCTTTGGCCAGGTCAATGAATACGGCAGCACAGTATTGTTTCTTATCGATGGCGGTTACGATGTCGTTTAGGACCTTGAGCGTGGCTGAGGTGCACCCATGACCAGCTCTGAAACCAGATTGCATAGCGGAGAGGGTGCGGTGGGATTCGAAATAGTCGGTAATCTGTTTGTTGACTTGGCTTTCGAAGACCTTAGAAAGGCAGGGTAGGATGGATTATAGGTCTGTAGCAATTTGGGTCAAGAGTGTCACCTCCTTTGAAGAGGGGGATGACAGCAGCTGCTTTCCAATCTATGGGAATCTCAGCGACACGAAAGAGAGGTTAAACAGCTAGTAATAGGGGGTTGCAATAATTTCGGCAGATAATTTTAGAAAGAAAGGGTCCAGATTGTCAAGCCAGCTGATTGGTATGGGGTCCAGATTTTGCAGCTCTTTCAGGAACATCAGCTGAATGGATTTGGGAGAAGGAGAAATGGGGAGGCTTGGGCGAGTAGCTGTGGGGGGGTGCAGTGCTGTTGAATGCAGTAGGGGTAGTTAGGTGGAAAGCATGGCCAGCCGTAGAAAAATGCTTATTGAAATTCTCAATTATAGTGGGCTTATCGGTGGTGACAGAGTTTCCTATCCTCAGTGCAGTGGACAGTTGGGAGGAGGTGTTCTTATTCTCCATGGACTTTACAATGTCCCAGAACTTTTTAGAGTTGGAGTTGCACGAAGCAAATTTCTGTTGAAAAAGCTAGCCTTTGGCGTTTCTAACTGCCTGTGTGTATTGATTTCTAACTTCCCTAAAAGTTGCATATTCGCGGGGGCAGTTCGATGCTAATGCAGAACGCCACAGGATATTTTTGTGTTGGTTAAGGGCAGTCAGGTCTGGGGAGAACCAAGGGCTATATCTGTTCCTGGTTCTAAATTTCTTGAAAAGGGCAATGCTTATTTAAGATGGAGAGGAAGGCATTTTAAAAAAAAAATAACCAGGCATCCTCTACTGACGGGAATGAGGTCAATATCCTTCAGGATACCAGGGCCAGGTCCGATTAGAAAGGCCTTGCTCGTTGAAATGTTTCAGGGAGCGTTTGACAGTGATGAGTGGAGGTTGTTTGACCGCTGACCCATACGGGTGCAGGCAATGAGGCAGTGATCGCTGAGATCTTGGTTGAAAACAGCAGAGGTGTAATTAGAGGGCACATTGGTTAGGATGATATCTATGAGGGGTGCCAGTGTTTGCGGCTTTGGGGTTTGTACCTGGTGGTTCATTAATAATTTGTGTGAGATTGAGGGCATCAAGCTTGGATTGTAGAATGGCTGGGGTGTTAAGCATGTCCCCAGTTTAGGTCGCCTAGTAGCACGAGCTCTGAAGATAGATGGGGGGGCAATCAGTTCACAAATGGTGTCCAGAGCACAGCTAGGGGCCGAGGGGGGTCTATAGCATGCGGCAATGGTGAGAGACTTGTTTTTGGAGAGGTGGGATTTTAAAAAGTAGAAGTTCAAATTGTTTGGGTACAGACCTGGATAGCATGACAGAACTCTGCAAGCTATCTCTGCAGTAGATTGCAACACCGCCCCCTTTGGTCGTTCTAATCTTGTCTGAAAACGTTGTAGTTAGGGATGAAGATTTCACAGTTTTTGGTGGACTTCCTAAGCCAAGATTCAGACACAGCTAGGACATCCGGGTTGGCAGAGTGTGCTAAAGCAGTGAATAAAACAAACTTAGGGAGGAGGCTTCTAATGTTAACATGCATGAAACCAAGGCTATTACGGTTACAGAAGTCATCAAAAGAGAGCGCCTGGGGAGTAGTTGTGGAGCCAGGCACTGCAGGGCCTGGATTCACCTCTACATCCCCAGCGGAGCAGAGAAGAATAAGTATGAGGGTACGGCTGAAAGCTATAAGAATTGGTCGTCTGTGACGTCCAGATAGAGAGAAAAGGAGCAGGTATCTGGGGGCGATAAAATAGCTTCAAGGTATAATGTACAGACAAAGGTATGGTGGGATGTGAATACAGAGGAGGTAAACCTAGGCATTTAGTGATTATGAGAGAGATATATGTCTCTAGAAACATCATTGAAACCAGAAGAATGTCATAGCATGTGTGGGTGGAGGAACTGAGAGGTTGGATAAGGTATATGAGCAGGGCTAGAGGCTCTACAGTGAAATAAGCCAATAACACTAACCAGAACAGCAATGGACAAGGCATATTGACATTAAGGAGAGGCATGCTTAGCCGAGTGATCAGAGGGTCCAGTGAGATTCAGACAGCTAGCCGGGCCATAGGTAGCAAGCTGGTGGAAGATGGGAGGGAGGTCTGTTTTAGCCGCCCTCGTGCGTTTCCGTCTGTGGGTTAGTGGGGTTCCGTGTGGAAGGGGGGGACCTGTCCAAGTTGGCAAAATAGTTAGTTATAGTGGCCCAAGAAAAGTGTCCGACAGACCTATTCAGATCGCAGCCGAAAAGACAGCTAACGATTAGCTGGCCACAGATGGGCGATCAGTTACGTCGCGACGGAGGGGCCAGTTGGACAACTCCCTCGGGCAGATAACGTCGGTGATCCAGTCGTGAAGACCCAATGGGGCTCCGCATCGGCAGTAAAACGGGTCAGGATAGGTGAGTTGTAGCCCAGGAGACACTTCAGCTGGCTAGCTCAGGAAATAGCCCACGAGTGGCTGACGGAACTCTTCAGCTGGCTAGCTAGCTAGCTCCGTAATAGTGTGTGTTAATTCCGTGACCGACGTTGCCAATAGTCACTCAGGTAGCAGCTAGTTAGCTGCAAGATCCAGGTGTAAATGTCCAGAGCCTGCGGTAAGAAATCGAGGAAAGGAGAGAGAATAGGTCCGATATGCTCTGGTCTGAGTCGCGCTGTACAAAAACTGCCGATAGCTTTTCGAGCTGATGGGATAGCTGAGGAGCAGCTAAACGTAGCTAGCTGAACTTCAACGATTAGCCAGTGAAAATGGCTAACCTCTGGCTAGCTTCTGTCGTGGAATTCAGATTGAGGTAAATAATACTTTCTTTTTTTAAATTGCTGAGGCGGGTTGCAGGAGAGTGCTTGGAGGTTGAGTATTTAGAATAAAAAAAATGTAAAAAGATAAGTGAAGAATTTTTTTTTAAAATATATATATATACATACACGGGACACGACAGGACGTCTGAACTGCTACGCCATCTTGGGGGAGATGGGTGTAGTGTAAAGGGTAAAGGTGTAGGGTAAATGGTTTAGGGTAAATGGTTTAGTGGTAAATGGTTTAGGGTAAATGGTTTAGGGTAAATGGTTTAGGGTAAATGGTGTAGGGTAAGGGTGTAGGGTAAATGGGTGTAGGGTAAATGGGTAGGGTAAAGGGTATAGGTGTAAAGGGTAAAGGGTGTTACCGTCTAGGCTAAAGGGTGTATGATGTATTGGATGCAGGTTGTAGTGTGTCGTGTAACAGGGTGTAGAGTGTAGAGTTAGGCTAAAGGTGTATGATAAAGTGTAAAGGGTGTAAGGTAATGGGGTAGGGTAAGGGTGTAGGGGTAAAGGGTTGAGGGTGGAGGGTGAAGTGTGTAGGTGTAGGGTGCTAGGGTGTAGGGGTGAGGTGTGTAGGGTTTAGGGTGCTAGGGTAACGTTTGGTAGGGTGTAGGGTGCTAGGGTGTAGGGGTGAAGTGTTTAGGGTGAAGGTGTTTAGGGTGTAATGGTTGTAAGGTGAAGTGTTTAGGGTGTAGGGTGCTAGGGTGTAGGGTGAGGTGTGTAGGGTTTAGGGTGCTAGGGTAACGTTTGTAGGGTGTAGGGTGCTAGGGTTGTAGGGTGAAGTGTTTTTGGTTTAGAGTGCTAGGGTGTAGGGTGAAGTGTTTAGGGTGTAGGGATAGGGTGAAGTGTTTAGGGTGTAGGGAGTAGGGTGAAGTGTTTAGGTGTAGGGTGAAGTGTTTAGGGAGTGGGGTGAAGTGTTTAGGGTATAGGGTGAAGTGTTTATGGTGTAGGGTGAAGTGTTTAGAGAGTAGGGTGAAGGTTTAGGGAGTAGGGAGAAGTGTTTTAGGGTGTAGGGAGTAGGGTGAAGTGTTTTAGAGAGTAGGGTGAAGTGTTTAGGTGTAGGGAGTAGGGTGAAGTGTTTAGGGTGTAGGGTGAGTGTTTAGGGAGTAGGGTGAGTGTTTAGGAGTAGGGTGAAGTGTTTAGGGTAGGGTGAAGTGTTTAGGGTGTAGGGTGAAGTGTTTAGGGAGTAGGGAGAAGTGTTTAGGGTGTAGGGTGAAGTGTTTAGGGTGTAGGGAGAAGTGTTTAGGGTGTAGGGTGAAATGTTTAGGGTGAAGTGTGTAGGGTGTAGGTGTAGGGTGAAGTGTTTAGGGAGTAGGGAGAAGTGTTTAGGGTGTAGGGAGAAGTGTTTAGGGTGTAGGGTGAAGTGTTTAGAGAGTAGGTGAAGTGTTTAGGGTGTAGGGTCTAGGGTGAAGTGTTTAGGGTGTAGGGTGAAGAGTTTAGGGAGTAGGGTGAAGTGTTTAGAGAGTAGGGTGAAGTGTTTAGAGAGTAGGGTGAAGTGTTTAGGGTGTAGGGTGAAGAGTTTAGGGAGTAGGGTGAAGTGTTTAGGGTGTAGGGTGAAGTGTTTAGGGGTGTAGGGTGAAGTGTTTAGGAGTAGGGAGAAGTGTTAGGGTGTAGGGTGAAGTGTTTAGGGAGTAGGGAGAAGTGTTTAGGGTGTAGGGTGAAGTGTGTAGTGTGTAGGGAGTAGGGTGAAGTGTTTAGAGAGTAGGGTGAAGTGTTTAGGGTGTAGGGAGGAGTGAAGTGTTGAGGTGTAGGGGTGGAAGTGTTTAGGGAGTAGGGTGAAGTGTTAGGGATAGGTGAAGTGTTTAGGGTGAAGTGTTTAGGGAGTAGGTTGAAGTGTTTAGGGTGTAGGGGAGAAGTGTTAGGGTGTAGGGAGTAGGGTGAAGTGTTTAGAGAGTAGTGTGAGTGGTTTATGGAGTAGGGTGAAGTGTTTAAGGAGTAGGGAGAAGTGTTTAGGTGTAGGGTGTAGGGTGAAGTGTTTAGGGAGTAGAGTGAAGTGTTTAGGGAGTAGGGAGAAGAGTTTAGGGGTGTAGGGAGAAGTTGTTGAGGGTGTAGGGAGAAGTGTTTAGGGTGTAGGGTGAAATGTTTAGGGTGAGTGTGTAGGGTGTAGGGTGAAGTGGTTAGGGAGTAGGGAGAAGTGTTTAGGGTGTAGGGAGAAGTGTTTAGGGTTGTAGGGTGAAGTGGTTTAGGGTGTAGGGTGAAGTGTTTAGGGAGTAGGGTGAAGTGTTTAGGGTGTAGGGGAGTGTTTAGGGCAGTAGGGGAGAAGTGTTTATGATGTAGGGTGAAGTGTTTAGGGAGTAGGGGAGAAGTGTTTTAGGGTGTAGGGTGAAGTGTTTTGGGAGTAGGGAGAAGTGTTTAGGGTGTAGGGTAAGTGTACCCGCGGGGCTGGGAACTCAGTCTCTCCCTCTCGCGTCCGCGGACCAGTGATAGCGTTTAGGGTGTAGGGTGTAGGGTGTAGGGTGTAGTGAGTAGCGAGTAGGGTGTAGGGTGTAAGGGTGAAGTTGTTTAGGGTGTAGGGTGTAGGGAGTAGGGTGTAGGGAGTAGGGAGTAGGGTGAGGGTGTAGGTGTGAAGTGTTTAGGGAGAAGGTGTTTAGGGTGTAGGGTGAAGTGTTTAGGGGAGTAGGGAGAAGTGTTTAGCGTGTATGGTGAAGTGTACCCGCGGGGCTGGAACTCAGTCTCTCCTCTCGCGTCCGGCGGACCAGTGATGCGTTTCCTGGCGGCTCGGGGTTGGTGGACATGAATGCTGTCGTTACGGTAGCGCAGCTAAACACAGGTTAACCATGACACACACAGGTAGGTGTGGCAGGTGTGTGTTGTGTGTCAAATCAAATACAAATCTAATTGATTTTCACATCCGTCAAAATACAACAAATGTAGATTTTAAACCCGTGAAACGCTTACTTACAAGCCCTTTCTCACACAATGGCAGAATTAAAAAGTAAGAACAATTTCACAAATAAAAAAATGAAGATATTACCACAATAAGATAACCGACGTTATACAAGGAGTACCGGTACTGAGTCAATGTGTAGGGTTAGGGTTACCAGGTAGTTAGAGGTATATAATGTAGGTAGGGGTACCAGGTATTGTATGTAATATAATGTAGGTAGGG
This sequence comes from Salmo trutta, assembly GCF_901001165.1. Classification (NCBI taxonomy): domain Eukaryota; kingdom Metazoa; phylum Chordata; class Actinopteri; order Salmoniformes; family Salmonidae; genus Salmo; species Salmo trutta. The sequence continues at coordinate 62,218 of NW_021822868.1, read as the reverse complement.
TTACCAGGGTAGTTGAGGTAATATAATGTAGGTAGGGGTACCAGGTAGTTGTAGGTAATAGTAATGTAGGTAGGGGTACCATGTAGTTTATGAAAGGGGTTACCAGGTAGTTGTAGGTAATATAATGTAGGTAGGGGTACCAGGTAGTTGAGGGTAATATAATGTAGGTAGGGGTACCAGGTAGTTGAGGTACTATAATGTAGGTAGGGGTACCAGGAAGTGTAGGTAATATAATGTAGGTAGGGGTACCAGGTAGTTGTAGGTAATATAATGTAGGTAGGGGTACCAGGTAGTTGTAGGTAATATAATGTAGGTAGGGGTACCAGGTAGTTGTAGGTAATATAATGTAGGTAGGGTACCAGGAAGTTGTATGTAATATAATGTAGGTAGGGGTACCAGGTAGTTGTAGGTAATATAATGTAGGTAGGGGTACCAGGTAGTTGTAGGTAATATAAGTAGGTAGGGTTACCAGGTAGTAGAGATAATATAATGTAGGTAGGGTACCAGGTAGTTGAGGTAATATAATGTAGGTAGGGGTACCAGTAGTTGAGGTAATATAATGTAGGTAGGGTTACCAGGTAGTTGTAGGTAATATAATGTAGGTAGGGGTACCAGGTAGTTGTAGGTAATATAATGTAGGTAGGGGTACCAGGTAGCTGTAGGTAATAATGTAGGTAGGGGTACCAGGTAGTTGTAGGTATGGGTACCAGGTAGCTGGAGGTAATATAATGTAATAGGGGTACCAGGTAATATAATGTAGGGTAGAGGGTACCAGGTAGTTGTAGGTAGGGGTACCAGGTATTGAGGTATATATTGTAGGTAGGGGTACCAGGTAGCTGTAGGTAATATAATGTAGGTAGGGATACCAGGTAGTTGAGGTAATATAATGTAGTAGGGGTACCCAGGTAGTAGAGGTAATATAATGTGGTAGGGGTACCAGGGTAGTTGTAGGTAATATAATGTAGGTAGGGGTACAGGTAGTTGAGGTAATATAATGTAGGTAGGGGGGTACCAGGTAGTTGAGGGTAATATAATGTAGGTAGGGGTACCAGGTAGTTGAGGTAATATATGTGGTAGGGTACCAGGTAGTTAAGGTATATAATGTAGGTAGGGGGACCAGGTAGTTGATGTAATATAATGTAGGTAGGTGGTACCAGGTAGTAGAGGTAATATAATGTAGGTAGGGGTACCAGGTAGTTGTAGGTAATATAATGTAGGTAGGGGTACCAGGTAGTTGTAGGTAATATAATGTAGGTAGGGGTACCAGGTAGTTGAGGTAATATAATGTAGGTAGGGGTACCAGGTAGTTGTAGGTACCCCTACCTACATGCATGTAGGTAGGGGTACCAGGTAGTTGAGGTAATATAATGTAGGTAGGGGTACCAGGTAGTTGTAGGTAATATAATGTAGGTAGGGGTACCAGGTAGTTGTAGGTAATATAATGTAGGTAGGGGTACCAGGTAGTTGTAGGTAATATAATGTAGGTAGGGGTACCAGGTAGTTGTAGGTAATATAATGTAGGTAGGGGTACCAGGTAGTTGTAGGTAATATAATGTAGGTAGGGGTACCAGGTAGTTGTAGGTAGGGGTACCAGGTAGTGGAGGTAATATAATGTAGGTAGGGTACCAGGTAGTTGAGGTAATATAATGTAGGTAGGGGTACCAGGTAGTTGAGGTAATATAATGTAGGTAGGGGTACCAGGTAGTTGAGGTAATATAATGTAGGTAGGGGTACCAGGTAGTTGTAGGTAATATTAGTAGGGTACCAGGTAGTTGAGGTAATATATGTAGTAGGGGTACCAGTAGTAGAGGTATATAATGTAGGTAGGGGTACCAGGTAGCTGTAGTAATATAGTGTAGGTAGGGGTACCAGTAGTTCTAGTCTTTGACTATTTGTGTTTGTGTAAGTGTATATGTGTGTGTTGTGTGTGTGTAAATTTGTAAGTGTGTATGTGTGTGTGTGTGTAAGTGTGTGTTGTGTGTGTGTGTGGTGTGTGTGTTTGTGTGTGGTGTGTTGTGTGTGTGTGTGTGTGTGTGTGTAAATTTGTAAGTGTGTGTGTAAGTGTGTAAGTGTGTATGTGTGTGTGAGTGTGTAAGTTTGTAAGTGTGTGTGTGTGTGTGTGTAGACTCACCATAGTAGTCTTGCTGGGCAGCTCTGTGTTGGGGCGTGATGGGGAAGGGAAGGGGGGAGGGGGAAGGGGAGTGGGGACATGTGCTGGTCAGCTGACTCTCTGACATCATCACATCTGGAGACGATCCACCACCACCCTGGACACACACACACACACACACACACATCAATATGCCTGTGGGCCTCTCAGGCCCCTGCTGACCATCTGCTGATTAACTGCTGTTTGTTAGTACCTGAACGGAGAACGTCCTCTGTGTTGATTGGCAGGTCCAGAGTTTTGGGGTTGGAGACTGGAGACTTCACTCTGGTAATCTACACAGCACAAACACAATGTAGTGTTTAGGAGTGGTGTGTGTGGTGTGTGTGTGTGTGTGTGTGTGTGTCCTGTGTGTGTGTCTGTGTCTGTGTCTGTGTCTGTGTCTGTGTGTGTGTGTGTGTGTTGTGTGTGTGTGCTGACCACTCCTTTCAGGTTGGGTCGTCTCTTGAGGCCGGGGTTCTGGAGGGAAAACTTCTCCTCTGCGACTCGTCACTGGAGCCTCTGATTGGCCAAGAGATTTAGGCTCCTCCCCCATCACCTGAGAGATGACGGTCGGGGGGGACGTCTCTGGGCAAACTCTGAAAGAGAGAGAGAGATACAGAGGAGCGTGTGTTACCTGGTCCAGAGTAGTATCTTTCTGTGTGTTTATCCTTATGTGGTCAACTGTCCAGTAGTCTTTTCTGTGTGTTTACCTGGTCCAGAGTAGTATCTTTCTGTGTGTTACCTGGTCCAGAGTAGTATCTTTCTGGTGTGTTACCTGGTCCAGAGTAGTAGCTTTACATGTGTGTGTTTACCTGGTCCAGAGTAGTATCTTTCTGTGTGTTACCTGGTCCAGAGTAGTATCTTTCTGTGTGTTACCTGGTCCAGAGTAGTATCATTTCTGTGTGTGTTACCTGGTCCAGAGTAGTATCTTTCTGTGTGTTACCTGGTCCAGAGTAGTATCTTTCTGTGTGTTACCTGGTCCAGAGTAGTATCTTTCTGGTGTTACCTGGTCCAGAGTAGTATCTTTCTGTGTGTTACCTGTCCAGAGTAGTATCTTTCTGTGTGTTTACCTGGTCCAGAGTAGTATCTTTCTGTGTGTGTTACCTGGTCCAGAGTAGTATCTTTCTGTGTGTTACCTGGTCCAGAGTAGTATCTTTCTGTGTGTTACCTGGTCCAGAGTAGTATCTTTCTGTGTGTTACCTGGTCAGAGTAGTGATCTTTCTGTGTGTGTACCTGTCCAGAGTAGTATCTTTCTGTGGTGTGTTAGCCTGGTCCAGAGTAGTATCTTTCTGTGTGTGTTACCTGGTCCAGATAGTATCTTTCTGTGTGTTTACCTGGTCCAGAGTAGTATCTTTCTGTGTGTTACCTGGTCCAGAATAGTATCTTTCTGTGTGTTACCTGGTCCAGAGTAGTATCTTTCTGTGTGTTACCTGGCCAGATAGTATCTTTCTGTGTGTGTTACCTGTCCAGAGTAGTATCTTTCTGTGTGTGTTACCTGGTCCAGAGTAGTATCTTTCTGTGTGTTACCTGGTCCAGAGTATATCTTTCTGTGTGTTACCTGGTCCAGAGTAGTATCTTTCTGTGTGTTACCTGGTCCAGAAGTAAGTATCTTTCTGTGTGTGTTACCTGGTCCAGAGTAGTATCTTTCTGTGTGTTACCTGGTCCAGAGTAGTATCTTTCTGTGTGTGTTACCTGGTCCAGAGTAGTATCTTTCTGTGTGTGTTACCTGGTCCAGAGTAGTATCTTTCGTGTGTTACCTGGTCCAGAGTAGTATCTTTCTGTGTGTTACCTGGTCCAGAGTAGTATCTTTCTGTGTGTTACCTGGTCCAGAGTAGTATCTTTCTGTGTGTTACCTGGTCCAGAGTAGTATCTTTCTGTGTGTTACCTGGTCCAGAGTAGTATCTTTCTGTGTGTTACCTGGTCCAGAGTAGTATCTTTCTGTGTGTTACCTGGTCCAGAGTAGTATCTTTCTGTGTGTTACCTGGTCCAGAGTAGTATCTTTCTGTGTGTTACCTGGTCCAGAGTAGTATCTTTCTGTGTGTGTTACCTGGTCCAGAGTAGTATCTTTCTGTGTGTTACCTGGTCCAGAGTAGTATCTTTCTGTGTGTTACCTGGTCCAGAGTAGTATCTTTCTGTGTTGTTACCTGGTCCAGAATAGTATCTTTCTTTGTGTGTTACCTGGTCCAGAGTATTATCTTTCTGTGTGTTACCTGGTCCAGAGTAGTATCTTTCTGTGTGTTACCTGTCCAGAGTAGTATCTTTCTGTGTGTTACCTGGTCCAGAGTAGTATCTTTCTGTGTGTGTTACCTGGTCCAGAGTAGTATCTTTCTGTGTGTTACCTGGTCCAGGGTAGTATCTTTCTGTGTGTTACCCTGGTCCCAGAAGTAGTATCTTTCTGTGTGTTACCTGGTCAGAGTAGTATCTTTCTGTGTGTTACCTGGTCCAGAGTAGTATCTTTCTGTGTGTTTACCTGGTCCAGAGTAGTATCTTTCTGTGTGTTACCTGGTCCAGAGTAGTATCGTTCTGTGTGTGTTTACCCTGGTCCAGAGTAGTATTTCTGTGTGTTACC
>NW_021822868.1:15000-52500 GCF_901001165.1 Salmo trutta | reverse complement strand
TTGACTCAACACTAGATTCTAGTTGACTCAACACTAGATTCTAATTGGCTCAACACTAGATTCTAGATGGCTCAACACTAGATTCTAGTTGGCTCAACACTAGATTCTAGTTGGCTCAACACTAGATTCTAGTTGGCTCAACACTAGATTCTAATTGGCTCAACACTAGATTCTAGTTGGCTCAGCACTAGATTCTAATTGGCTCAACACTAGATTCTAGATGGCTAAACACTAGGTTCTAGTTGACTCAACACTAGATTCTAATTGACTCACCACTAGATTCTAGATGGCTCAACACTAGATTCTAGATGGCTCAACACTAGATTCTAATTGGCTCAACACCAGATTCTAATTCGCTGAGCACTAGATTCTAATTCGCTCAGCACTAGATTCTAGTTGGCTCAACACTAGATTCTAATTCGCTCAACACTAGATTCTAATTGGCTCAACACTGGATTCTAATTCGCTCAGCACTAGATTCTAATTGACTCAACACTAGATTCTAATTGGCTCAGCACTAGATTCTACATGGCTCAACACTAGATTCTATTTGGCTCAGCACTAGATTCTAATTCGCTCAACACTATATTCTACTTGGCTCAACACTAGATTCTAATTCGCACAGCTCTAGATTCTAATTCGCTCAACACTAGATTCTAGTTGGCTCAACACTAGATTCTAATTCGCTCAACACTAGATTCTAGTTGGCTCAACACTAGATTCTAGATGGCTCAACACTAGATTCTAGTTGGCTCAACACTAGATTCTAATTCGCTCAGCACTAGATTCTAGTTGGCTCAACACTAGATTCTAGTTGGCTCAACACTATATTCTAATTGGCTCAACACTAGATTCTAATTCGCTCAACACTAGATTCTAGTTGGCTCAACACTAGATTCTAGATGGCTCAACACTAGATTCTAGTTGGCTCAACACTAGATTCTAATTTGCTCAACACTAGATTCTAGTTGGCTCAACACTAGATTCTATTTCGCTCAACACTAGATTCTAGTTGGCTCAAAACTAGATTCTAATTCGCTCAGCACTAGATTCTAGTTGACTCAACACTAGATTCTAGATCGCTCAACACTAGATTCTAATTGGCTAAACACTGGATTCTAATTCGCTCAGCACTAGATTCTAATTGACTCAACACTATATTCTAATTGGCTCAACACTAGATTCTACATGGCTCAACACTAGATTCTATTTGGCTCAGCACTAGATTCTAGTTGGCTCAACACTAGATTCTAGATGGCTCAACACTAGATTCTAGTTGGCTCAAAACTAGATTCTAATTGGCTCAACACTAGATTCTAGTTGGCTCAACACTAGATTCTAGTTGACTCAACACTAGATTCTAGTTGGCTCAACACTAGATTCTAATTCGCTCAGCACTAGATTCTAGTTGGCTCAACACTAGATTCTAGTTGGCTCAACACTATATTCTACTTGGCTCAACACTCGATTCTAATTCGCTCAGCTCTAGATTCTAATTCGCTCAACACTAGATTCTAGTTGGCTCAACACTAGATTCTAATTCGCTCAACACTAGATTCTAGTTGGCTCAACACTAGATACTAGATGGCTCAACACTAGATTCTAGTTGGCTCAACATTAGATTCTAATTGGCTCAACACTAGATTCTAGTTGGCTCAACACTAGATTCTAGTTGACTCAACGCTAGATTCTAGTTGGCTCAACACAAGATTCTAATTCGCTCAGCACTAGATTCTTGTTGGCTCAACACTAGATTCTAGTTGGCTCAACACTATAATCTAATTGGCTCAACACTGGATTCTAATTCGCTCAACTCTAGATTCTAATTCGCTCAGCTCTAGATTCTAGTTGGGTCAACACTAGATTCTAGTTGCCTCAACACTAGATTCTAATTCGCTCAACACTAGATTCTAGTTGGCTCAACACTAGATTCTAGATGGCTCAACACTAGATTCTATTTGGCTCAACACTAGATTCTAATTGGCTCAACACTAGATTCTAGTTGGCTCAACAATAGATTGTATTTCGCTCAACACTAGATTCTAGTTGGCTCAACACTAGATTCTAATTCGCTCAGCTCTATATTCTAGTTGACTCAACACTAGATTCTAGATGGCTCAACACTAGATTCTAATTGGCTCAACACTAGATTCTAATTGGCTCAACACTAGATTCTAGTTGGCTCAACACTAGATTCTAATTGGCTCAAAACTAGATTCTAATTGGCTCAACACTAGATTCTAATTGGCTCAACACCAGATTCTAATTCGCTCAGCACTAGATTCTAGTTGGCTCAACACTAGATTCTAATTCGCTCAACACAAGATTCTAATTGGCTCAACACTGGATTCTAATTCGCTCAGCACTAGATTCTAATTGACTCAACACTAGATTCTAATTGGCTCAACACTAGATTCTAATTGGCTCAACACTAGATTCTATTTGGCTCAGCACTAGATTCTAATTCGCTCAACACTAGATTCTAATTGGCTCAACACTGGATTCTAATTCGCTCAGCACTAGATTCTAGTTGGCTCAACACTAGATTCTAGTTGGCTCAACACTATATTCTATTTGGCTCAACACTAGATTCTAATTCGCTCAGCTCTAGATTATAATTTGCTCAGCTCTCGATTATAATTCGCTCAACACTAGATTCTAGTTGGCTCAACACTAGATTATAATTCGCTCAACACTAGATTCTAGTTGGCTCAACACTAGTTTCTAGTTGGCTCAACACTAGATTCTAATTGGCTCAACACTAGATTCTAATTGACTCAACACTAGATTCAAATTGGCTCAACACTAGATTCTAATTGGCTCAAAACCAGATTCTAATTCGCTCAGCACTAGATTCTAGTTGGCTCAACACTAGATTCTAATTCGCTCAACACTAGATTCTAATTGGCTCAACACTGGATTCTAATTCGCTCAGCACTAGATTCTAATTGACTCAACACTATATTCTAATTGGCTCAACACTAGATTCTACATGGCTCAACACTAGATTCTATTTGGCTCAACACTAGATTCTAATTCGCTCAACACTAGATTCTAATTGGCTCAACACTGGATTCTAATTTGCTCAGCTCTAGATTCTAATTCCCTCAACACTAGATTCTAGTTGGCTCAACACTAGATTCTAATTGGCTCAACACTAGATTCTAGTTGGCTCAACACTAGATTCTAGATGGCTCAACACTAGATTCTAGTTGGCTCAACACTAGATTCTAATTGGCTCAGCACTAGATTCTAGTTGGCTCAACACTAGATTCTAATTGGCTCAACACTGGATTCTAATTTGCTCAGCTCTAGATTCTAATTCGCTCAACACTAGATTCTAGTTGGCTCAACACTAGATTCTAATTGGCTCAACACTAGATTCTAGTTGGCTCAACACTAGATTCTAATTGGCTCAACACTAGATTCTAGTTGGCTCAACACTAGATTCTAGATGGCTCAACACTAGATTCTAGTTGGCTCAAAACTAGATTCTAATTGGCTCAACACTAGATTCTAGTTGGCTCAACACTAGATTCTAGTTGACTCAACACTAGATTCTAGTTGGCTCAACACTGGATTCTAATTCGCTCAGCACTAGATTCTAGTTGGCTCAACACTAGATTCTAGTTGTCTCAACACTATATTCTACTTGGCTCAACACTCGATTCTAATTCGCTCAGCTCTAGATTCTAATTCGCTCAACACTAGATTCTAGTTGGCTCAACACTAGATTCTAATTCGCTCAACACTAGATTCTAGTTGGCTCAACACTAGATACTAGATGGCTCAACACTAGATTCTAGTTGGCTCAACATTAGATTCTAATTGGCTCAACACTAGATTCTAGTTGGCTCAACACTAGATTCTAGTTGACTCAACACTAGATTCTAGTTGGCTCAACACAAGATTCAAATTCGCTCAGCACTAGATTCTAGTTGGCTCAACACTAGATTCTAGTTGGCTCAACACTATATTCTAATTGGCTCAACACTGGATTCTAATTCGCTCAGCTCTAGATTCTAATTCGCTCAGCTCTAGATTCTAGTTGGGTCAACACTAGATTCTAGTTGGCTCAACACTAGATTCTAATTCGCTCAACATTAGATTCTAGTTGGCTCAACACTAGATTCTAGATGGCTCAACACTAGATTCTAGTTGGCTCAACACTAGATTCTAATTGGCTCAACACTAGATTCTAGTTGGCTCAACACTAGATTGTATTTCGCTCAACACTAGATTCTAGTTGGCTCAAAACTAGATTCTAATTCGCTCAGCACTAGATTCTAGTTGACTCAACACTAGATTCTAGATGGCTCAACACTAGATTCTAATTGGCTCAACACTAGATTCTAATTGGCTCAACACTAGATTCTAGTTGGCTCAACACTAGATTCTAATTGGCTCAAAACTAGATTCTAATTGGCTCAACACTAGATTCTAATTGGCTCAACACCAGATTCTAATTCGCTCAGCACTAGATTCTAGTTGGCTCAACACTAGATTCTAATTCGCTCAACACAAGATTCTAATTGGCTCAACACTGGATTCTAATTCGCTCAGCACTAGATTCTAATTGACTCAACACTAGATTCTAATTGGCTCAACACTAGATTCTAATTGGCTCAACACTAGATTCTATTTGGCTCAGCACTAGATTCTAATTCGCTCAACACTAGATTCTAATTGGCTCAACACTGGATTCTAATTCGCTCAGCACTAGATTCTAGTTGGCTCAACACTAGATTCTAGTTGGCTCAACACTATATTCTATTTGGCTCAACACTAGATTCTAATTCGCTCAGCTCTAGATTATAATTTGCTCAGCTCTCGATTATAATTCGCTCAACACTAGATTCTAGTTGGCTCAACACTAGATTATAATTCGCTCAACACTAGATTCTAGTTGGCTCAACACTAGTTTCTAGTTGGCTCAACACTAGATTCTAGTTGGCTCAACACTAGATTCTAATTGACTCAACACTAGATTCTAATTGGCTCAACACTAGATTCTAATTGGCTCAACACCAGATTCTAATTCGCTCAGCAATAGATTCTAGTTGGCTCAACACTAGATTCTAATTCGCTCAACACTAGATTCTAATTGGCTCAACACTGGATTCTAATTCGCTCAGCACTAGATTCTAATTGACTCAACACTATATTCTAATTGGCTCAACACTAGATTCTACATGGCTCAACACTAGATTCTATTTGGCTCAGCACTAGATTCTAATTCGCTCAACACTAGATTCTAATTGGCTCAACACTGGATTCTAATTTGCTCAGCTCTAGATTCTAATTCGCTCAACACTAGATTCTAGTTGGCTCAACACTAGATTCTAATTGGCTCAACACTAGATTCTAGTTGGCTCAACACTAGATTCTAGATGGCTCAACACTAGATTCTAGTTGGCTCAACACTGGATTCTAATTCGCTCAGCACTAGATTCTAGTTGGCTCAACACTAGATTCTAATTGGCTCAACACTGGATTCTAATTTGCTCAGCTCTAGATTCTAATTCGCTCAACACTAGATTCTAGTTGGCTCAACACTAGATTCTAATTGGCTCAACACTAGATTCTAGTTGGCTCAACACTAGATTCTAATTGGCTCAACACTAGATTCTAGTTGGCTCAACACTAGATTCTAGATGGCTCAACACTAGATTCTAGTTGGCTCAAAACTAGATTCTAATTGGCTCAACACTAGATTCTAGTTGGCTCAACACTAGATTCTAGTTGACTCAACACTAGATTCTAGTTGGCTCAACACTGGATTCTAATTCGCTCAGCATTAGATTCTAGTTGGCTCAACACTAGATTCTAGTTGGCTCAACACTATATTCTACTTGGCTCAACACTCGATTCTAATTCGCTCAGCTCTAGATTCTAATTCGCTCAACACTAGATTCTAGTTGGCTCAACACAAGATTCTAATTCGCTCAACACTAGATTCTAGTTGGCTCAACACTAGATACTAGACGGCTCAACACTAGATTCTAGTTGGCTCAACATTAGATTCTAATTGGCTCAACACTAGATTCTAGTTGGCTCAACACTAGATTCTAGTTGACTCAACACTAGATTCTAGTTGGCTCAACACAAGATTCTAATTCGCTCAGCACTAGATTCTAGTTGGCTCAACACTAGATTCTAGTTGGCTCAACACTATATTCTAATTGGCTCAACACTGGATTCTAATTCGCTCAGCTCTAGATTCTAATTCGCTCAGCTCTAGATTCTAGTTGGGTCAACACTAGATTCTAGTTGGCTCAACACTAGATTCTAATTTGCTCAACACTAGATTCTAGTTGGCTCAACACTAAATTCTAGATGGCTCAACACTAGATTCTAGTTGGCTCAACACTAGATTCTAATTGGCTCAACACTAGATTCTAGTTGGCTCAACACTAGATTGTATTTCGCTCAACACTAGATTCTAGTTGGCTCAACACTAGATTCTAATTCGCTCAGCACTAGATTCTAGTTGACTCAACACTAGATTCTAGATGGCTCAACACTAGATTCTAATTGGCTCAACACTAGATTCTAATTGGCTCAACACTAGATTCTAGTTGGCTCAACACTAGATTCTAATTGGCTCAAAACTAGATTCTAATTGGCTCAACACTAGATTCTAATTGGCTCAACACCAGATTCTAATTCGCTCAGCACTAGATTCTAGTTGGCTCAACACTAGATTCTAATTCGCTCAACACAAGATTCTAATTGGCTCAACACTGGATTCTAATTCGCTCAGCACTAGATTCTAATTGACTCAACACTAGATTCTAATTGGCTCAACACTAGATTCTAATTGGCTCAACACTAGATTCTATTTGGCTCAGCACTAGATTCTAATTCGCTCAACACTAGATTCTAATTGGCTCAACACTGGATTCTAATTCGCTCAGCACTAGATTCTAGTTGGCTCAACACTAGATTCTAGTTGGCTCAACACTATATTCTATTTGGCTCAACACTAGATTCTAATTCGCTCAGCTCTAGATTATAATTTGCTCAGCTCTCGATTATAATTCGCTCAACACTAGATTCTAGTTGGCTCAACACTAGATTATAATTCGCTCAACACTAGATTCTAGTTGGCTCAACACTAGTTTCTAGTTGGCTCAACACTAGATTCTAGTTGGCTCAACACTAGATTCTAATTGACTCAACACTAGATTCTAATTGGCTCAACACTAGATTCTAATTGGCTCAACACCAGATTCTAATTCGCTCAGCACTAGATTCTAGTTGGCTCAACACTAGATTCTAATTCGCTCAACACTAGATTCTAATTGGCTCAACACTGGATTCTAATTCGCTCAGCACTAGATTCTAATTGACTCAACACTATATTCTAATTGGCTCAACACTAGATTCTACATGGCTCAACACTAGATTCTATTTGGCTCAGCACTAGATTCTAATTCGCTCAACACTAGATTCTAATTGGCTCAACACTGGATTCTAATTTGCTCAGCTCTAGATTCTAATTCGCTCAACACTAGATTCTAGTTGGCTCAACACTAGATTCTAATTGGCTCAACACTAGATTCTAGTTGGCTCAACACTAGATTCTAGATGGCTCAACACTAGATTCTAGTTGGCTCAACACTGGATTCTAATTCGCTCAGCACTAGATTCTAGTTGGCTCAACACTAGATTCTAATTGGCTCAACACTGGATTCTAATTTGCTCAGCTCTAGATTCTAATTCGCTCAACACTAGATTCTAGTTGGCTCAACACTAGATTCTAATTGGCTCAACACTAGATTCTAGTTGGCTCAACACTAGATTCTAGATGGCTCAACACTAGATTCTAGTTGGCTCAACACTGGATTCTAATTCGCTCAGCACTAGATTCTAGTTGGCTCAACACTATATTCTACTTGGCTCAACACTAGATTCTAATTCGCTCAGCTCTAGATTCTAATTCGCTCAACACTAGATTCTAATTGGCTCAACACTAGATTCAAGTTGGCTCAACACTAGATTCTAGATGGCTCAACACTAGATTCTAGTTTGCTCAACCCTGGATTCTAATTCGCTCAGCACTAGATTCTAGTTGGCTCAACACTAGATTCTAGTTGGCTCAACACTATATTCTACTTGGCTCAACACTAGATTCTAATTCGCTCAGCTCTAGATTCTAATTCGCTCAACACTAGATTCTAGTTGGCTCAACACTAGATACTAGATGGCTCAACACTAGATTCTAGTTGGCTCAACATTAGATTCTAATTGGCTCAACACTAGATTCTAGTTGGCTCAACACTAGATTCTAGTTGACTCAACACTAGATTCTAGTTGGCTCAACACTAGATTCTAATTCGCTCAGCACTAGATTCTAGTTGGCTCAACACTAGATTCTAATTCGCTAAACACTAGATTCTAGTGGCTCAACACTAGATTCTATTGGCTCAACACTAGATTCTAGTTGGCTCAACACTAGATTCTATTTCGCTCAACACTAGATTCAAGTTGGCTCAACACTAGATTCTAATTCGCTCAGCACTAGATTCTAGTTGACTCAACACTAGATTCTAGATGGCTCAACACTAGATTCTAATTGGCTCAACACTAGATTCTAATTGGCTCAACACTAGATTCTAGTTGGCTCAACACTAGATTCTAATTGGCTCAAAACTAGATTCTAATTGGCTCAACACTAGATTCTAATTGGCTCAACACCAGATTCTAATTCGCTCAGCACTAGATTCTAGTTGGCTCAACACTAGATTCTAATTCGCTCAACACTAGATTCTAATTGGCTCAACACTGGATTCTAATTCGCTCAGCACTAGATTCTAATTGACTCAACACTAGATTCTAATTGGCTCAACACTAGATTCTACATGGCTCAACACTAGATTCTATTTGGCTCAACACTAGATTCTAATTCGCTCAACACTAGATTCTAATTGGCTCAACACTGGATTCTAATTCGCTCAGCACTAGATTCTAGTTGGCTCAACACTAGATTCTAGTTGGCTCAACAATATATTCTATTTGGCTCAACACTAGATTCTAATTCGCTCAGCTCTAGATTATAATTTCCTCAGCTCTAGATTATAATTCGCTCAACACTAGATTCTAGTTGGCTCAACACTAGATTATAATTCGCTCAACACTAGATTCTAGTTGGCTCAACACTAGTTTCTAGTTGGCTTAACACTAGATTCTAGTTGGCTCAACACTAGATTCTAGTTTGCTCAACCCTGGATTCTAATTCGCTCAGCACTAGATTCTAGTTGGCTCAACACTAGATTCTATTTCGCTCAACACTAGATTCTAGTTGGCTCAACACTAGATTCTAATTCGCTCAGCACTAGATTCTAGTTGACTCAACACTAGATTCTAGATGGCTCAACACTAGATTCTAATTGGCTCAACACTAGATTCTAATTGGCTCAACACTAGATTCTAGTTGGCTCAACACTAGATTCTAATTGGCTCAAAACTAGATTCTAATTGGCTCAACACTAGATTCTAATTGGCTCAACACCAGATTCTAATTCGCTCAGCACTAGATTCTATTTGGCTCAACACTAGATTCTAATTCGCTCAACACTAGATTCTAATTGGCTCAACACTGGATTCTAATTCGCTCAGCACTAGATTCTAATTGACTCAACACTAGATTCTAATTGGCTCAACACTAGATTCTACATGGCTCAACACTAGATTCTATTTGGCTCAACACTAGATTCTAATTCGCTCAACACTAGATTCTAATTGGCTCAACACTGGATTCTAATTCGCTCAGCACTAGATTCTAGTTGGCTCAACACTAGATTCTAGTTGGCTCAACACTATATTCTATTTGGCTCAACACGAGATTCTAATTCGCTCAGCTCTAGATTATAATTTGCTCAGCTCTAGATTATAATTCGCTCAACACTAGATTCTAGTTGCTCAACACTAGATTATAATTCGCTCAACACTAGATTCTATTTGGCTCAACACTAGTTTCTAGTTGGCTTAACACTAGATTCTAGTTGGCTCAACACTAGATTCTAGTTTGCTCAACCCTGGATTCTAATTCGCTCAGCACTAGATTCTAGTTGGCTCAACACTAGATTCTAGTTGGCTCAACACTAGATTCTAGTTGGCTCAGCACTAGATTCTAGTTGGCTCAAAACTAGATTCTAGTTGGCTCAACACTATATTCTACTTGGCTCAACACTAGATTCTAATTCGCTCAGCTCTAGATTCTAATTCGCTCAACACTAGATTCTAGTTGGCTCAACACTAGATTCTAATTCGCTCAACACTAGATTCTAGTTGGCTCAACACTAGATACTAGATGGCTCAACACTAGATTCTAGTTGGCTCAACATTAGATTCTAATTGGCTCAACACTAGATTCTAGTTGGCTCAACACTAGATTCTAGTTGGCTCAACACTAGATTCTAGTTGGCTCAACACTAGATTCTAATTCGCTCAGCACTAGATTCTAGTTGGCTCAACACTAGATTCTAATTCGCTCAACACTAGATTCTAGTTGGCTCAACACTAGATTCTAATTGGCTCAACACTGGATTCTAATTCGCTCAGCACTAGATTCTAATTGACTCACCACTAGATTCTAATTGGCTCAACACTAGATTCTAATTGGCTCAACACTAGATTCTAGTTGGCTCAGCACTAGATTCTAATTCGCTCAACACTAGATTCTAATTGGCTCAACACTGGATTCTAATTCGCTCAGCACTAGATTCTAGTTGGCTCAACACTAGATTCTAGTTGGCTCAACACTATATTCTATTTGGCTCAACACTAGATTCTAATTCGCTCAGCTCTAGATTATAATTTGCTCAGCTCTCGATTATAATTCGCTCAACACTAGATTCTAGTTGGCTCAACACTAGATTCTAATTCGCTCAACACTAGATTCTAGTTGGCTCAACACTAGTTTCTAGTTGGCTCAACACTAGATTCTAGTTGGCTCAACACTAGATTCTAATTGACTCAACACTAGATTCTAATTGGCTCAACACTAGATTCTAATTGGCTCAACACCAGATTCTAATTCGCTCAGCACTAGATTCTAGTTGGCTCAACACTAGATTCTAATTCGCTCAACACTAGATTCTAATTGGCTCAACACTGGATTCTAATTCGCTCAGCACTAGATTCTAATTGACTCAACACTATATTCTAATTGGCTCAACACTAGATTCTACATGGCTCAACACTAGATTCTATTTGGCTCAGCACTAGATTCTAATTCGCTCAACACTAGATTCTAATTGGCTCAACACTGGATTCTAATTTGCTCAGCACTAGATTCTAATTCGCTCAACACTAGATTCTAGTTGGCTCAACACTAGATTCTAATTGGCTCAACACTAGATTCTAGTTGGCTCAACACTAGATTCTAGTTGGCTCAACACTAGATTCTAGTTGGCTCAACACTGGATTCTAATTCGCTCAGCACTAGATTCTAGTTGGCTCAACACTAGATTCTAATTGGCTCAACACTGGATTCTAATTTGCTCAGCTCTAGATTCTAATTCGCTCAACACTAGATTCTAGTTGGCTCAACACTAGATTCTAATTGGCTCAACACTAGATTCTAGTTGGCTCAACACTAGATTCTAGATGGCTCAACACTAGATTCTAGTTGGCTCAACACTGGATTCTAATTCGCTCAGCACTAGATTCTAGTTGGCTCAACACTATATTCTACTTGGCTCAACACTAGATTCTAATTCGCTCAGCTCTAGATTCTAATTCGCTCAACACTAGATTCTAATTGGCTCAACACTAGATTCAAGTTGGCTCAACACTAGATTCTAGATGGCTCAACACTAGATTCTAGTTTGCTCAACCCTGGATTCTAATTCGCTCAGCACTAGATTCTAGTTGGCTCAACACTAGATTCTAGTTGGCTCAACACTATATCTACTTGGCTCAACACTAGATTCTAATTCGCTCAGCTCTAGATTCTAATTCGCTCAACACTAGATTCTAGTTGGCTCAACACTAGATACTAGATGGCTCAACACTAGATTCTAGTTGGCTCAACATTAGATTCTAATTGGCTCAACACTAGATTCTAGTTGGCTCAACACTAGATTCTAGTTGACTCAACACTAGATTCTAGTTGGCTCAACACTAGATTCTAATTCGCTCAGCACTAGATTCTAGTTGGCTCAACACTAGATTCTAATTCGCTAAACACTAGATTCTAGTTGGCTCAACACTAGATTCTAATTGGCTCAACACTAGATTCTAGTTGGCTCAACACTAGATTCTATTTCGCTCAACACTAGATTCAAGTTGGCTCAACACTAGATTCTAATTCGCTCAGCA
Source organism: Salmo trutta (assembly GCF_901001165.1). Classification (NCBI taxonomy): domain Eukaryota; kingdom Metazoa; phylum Chordata; class Actinopteri; order Salmoniformes; family Salmonidae; genus Salmo; species Salmo trutta. The sequence goes on along the minus strand of NW_021822868.1, from coordinate 40,173 downwards.
CTAGATTCTAGTTGACTCAACACTAGATTCTAGATGGCTCAACACTAGATTCTAATTGGCTCAACACTAGATTCTAATTGGCTCAACACTAGATTCTAGTTGGCTCAACACTAGATTCTAATTGGCTCAAAACTAGATTCTAATTGGCTCAACACTAGATTCTAATTGGCTCAACACCAGATTCTAATTCGCTCAGCACTAGATTCTAGTTGGCTCAACACTAGATTCTAATTCGCTCAACACTAGATTCTAATTGGCTCAACACTGGATTCTAATTCGCTCAACACTAGATTCTAATTGGCTCAACACTAGATTCTAATTGGCTCAACACTAGATTCTACATGGCTCAACACTAGATTCTATTTGGCTCAACACTAGATTCTAATTCGCTCAACACTAGATTCTAATTGGCTCAACACTGGATTCTAATTCGCTCAGCACTAGATTCTAGTTGGCTCAACACTAGATTCTAGTTGGCTCAACAATATATTCTATTTGGCTCAACACTAGATTCTAATTCGCTCAGCTCTAGATTATAATTCCTCAGCTCTAGATTATAATTCGCTCAACACTAGATTCTAGTTGGCTCAACACTAGATTATAATTCGCTCAACACTAGATTCTAGTTGGCTCAACACTAGTTTCTAGTTGGCTTAACACTAGATTCTAGTTGGCTCAACACTAGATTCTAGTTTGCTCAACCCTGGATTCTAATTCGCTCAGCACTAGATTCTAGTTGGCTCAACACTAGATTCTATTTCGCTCAACACTAGATTCTAGTTGGCTCAACACTAGATTCTAATTCGCTCAGCACTAGATTCTAGTTGACTCAACATTAGATTCTAGATGGCTCAACACTAGATTCTAATTGGCTCAACACTAGATTCTAATTGGCTCAACACTAGATTCTAGTTGGCTCAACACTAGATTCTAATTGGCTCAAAACTAGATTCTAATTGGCTCAACACTAGATTCTAATTGGCTCAACACCAGATTCTAATTCGCTCAGCACTAGATTCTATTTGGCTCAACACTAGATTCTAATTCGCTCAACACTAGATTCTAATTGGCTCAACACTGGATTCTAATTCGCTCAGCACTAGATTCTAATTGACTCAACACTAGATTCTAATTGGCTCAACACTAGATTCTACATGGCTCAACACTAGATTCTATTTGGCTCAACACTAGATTCTAATTCGCTCAACACTAGATTCTAATTGGCTCAACACTGGATTCTAATTCGCTCAGCACTAGATTCTAGTTGGCTCAACACTAGATTCTAGTTGGCTCAACACTATATTCTATTTGGCTCAACACGAGATTCTAATTCGCTCAGCTCTAGATTATAATTTGCTCAGCTCTAGATTATAATTCGCTCAACACTAGATTCTAGTTGCTCAACACTAGATTATAATTCGCTCAACACTAGATTCTATTTGGCTCAACACTAGTTTCTAGTTGGCTTAACACTAGATTCTAGTTGGCTCAACACTAGATTCTAGTTTGCTCAACCCTGGATTCTAATTCGCTCAGCACTAGATTCTAGTTGGCTCAACACTAGATTCTAGTTGGCTCAACACTAGATTCTAGTTGGCTCAGCACTAGATTCTAGTTGGCTCAAAACTAGATTCTAGTTGGCTCAACACTATATTCTACTTGGCTCAACACTAGATTCTAATTCGCTCAGCTCTAGATTCTAATTCGCTCAACACTAGATTCTAGTTGGCTCAACACTAGATTCTAATTCGCTCAACACTAGATTCTAGTTGGCTCAACACTAGATACTAGATGGCTCAACACTAGATTCTAGTTGGCTCAACATTAGATTCTAATTGGCTCAACACTAGATTCTAGTTGGCTCAACACTAGATTCTAGTTGACTCAACACTAGATTCTAGTTCGCTCAACACTAGATTCTAATTCGCTCAGCACTAGATTCTAGTTGGCTCAACACTAGATTCTAATTCGCTCAACACTAGATTCTAGTTGGCTCAACACTAGATTCTAATTGGCTCAACACTAGATTCTAGTTGGCTCAACACTAGATTCTAGATGGCTCAACACTAGATTCTAGTTGGCTCAACACTAGATTCTAGTTGGCTCAACACTAGATTCTAATTGGCTCAACAATAGATTCTAGTTGGCTCAACACTAGATTCTAGTTGGCTCAACACTATATTCTACTTGGCTCAACACTAGATTCTAATTCGCTCAACACTAGATTCTAATTGGCTCAACACTGGATTCTAATTCGCTCAGCACTAGATTCTAATTGACTCAACACTAGATTCTAATTGGCTCAACACTAGATTCTACATGGCTCAACACTAGATTCTATTTGGCTCAACACTAGATTCTAATTCGCTCAACACTAGATTCTAATTGGCTCAACACTGGATTCTAATTCGCTCAGCACTAGATTCTAGTTGGCTCAACACTATATTCTATTTGGCTCAACACTATATTCTATTTGGCTCAACACTAGATTCTAATTCGCTCAGCTCTAGATTATAATTTGCTCAGCTCTAGATTATAATTCGCTCAACACTAGATTCTAGTTGGCTAAACACTAGATTATAATTCGCTCAACACTAGATTCTAGTTGGCTCAACACTAGTTTCTAGTTGGCTTAACACTAGATTCTAGTTGGCTCAACACTAGATTCTAGTTTGCTCAACCCTGGATTCTAATTCGCTCAGCACTAGATTCTAGTTGGCTCAACACTAGATTCTAGTTGGCTCAACACTAGATTCTAGTTGGCTCAGCACTAGATTCTAGTTGGCTCAACACTAGATTCTAGTTGGCTCAACACTATATTCTACTTGGCTCAACACTAGATTCTAATTCGCTCAGCTCTAGATTCTAATTCGCTCAACACTAGATTCTAGTTGGCTCAACACTAGATTCTAATTCGCTCAACACTAGATTCTAGTTGGCTCAACACTAGATACTAGATGGCTCAACACTAGATTCTAGTTGGCTCAACATTAGATTCTAATTGGCTCAACACTAGATTCTAGTTGGCTCAACACTAGATTCTAGTTGACTCAACACTAGATTCTAGTTGGCTCAACACTAGATTCTAATTCGCTCAGCACTAGATTCTAGTTGGCTCAACACTAGATTCTAATTCGCTCAACACTAGATTCTAGTTGGCTCAACACTAGATTCTAATTGGCTCAACACTAGATTCTAGTTGGCTCAACACTAGATTCTAGATGGCTCAACACTAGATTCTAGTTGGCTCAACACTAGATTCTAGTTGGCTCAACACTAGATTCTAATTGGCTCAACACTAGATTCTAGTTGGCTCAACACTAGATTCTAATTCGCTCAGCACTAGATTCTAGTTGACTCAACACTAGATTCTAGATGGCTCAACACTAGATTCTAATTGGCTCAACACTAGATTCTAATTGGCTCAACACTAGATTCTAGTTGGCTCAACACTAGATTCTAATTGGCTCAACACTAGATTCTACATGGCTCAACACTAGATTCTATTTGGCTCAACACTAGATTCTAATTCGCTCAACACTAGATTCTAATTGGCTCAACACTGGATTCTAATTCGCTCAACACTAGATTCTAGTTGGCTCAACACTATATTCTATTTGGCTCAACACTAGATTCTAATTCGCTCAGCTCTAGATCATAATTTGCTCAGCTCTAGATTATAATTCGCTCAACACTAGATTCTAGTTGGCTCAACACTAGATTATAATTCGCTCAACACTAGATTCTAGTTGGCTCAACACTAGTTTCTAGTTGGCTCAACACTAGATTCTAGTTGGCTCAACACTAGATTCTAATTGACTCAACACTAGATTCTAGTTGGCTCAACACTAGATTCTAATTGACTCAGCTCTAGATTCTAGTTGACTCAACACTAGATTCTATTTGGCTCAACACTAGATTCTAATTCGCTCAGTTCTAGATTCTAATTCGCTCAACACTAGATTCTATTTGGCTCAACACTAGATTCTAATTGGCTCAACACTAGATTCTAGTTGGCTCAACACTAGATTCTAATTGGCTCAAACTAGATTCTAAAATGCTCAACACTAGATTCTAGTTGGCTCAACACTAGATTCTAGATGGCTCAACACTAGATTCTAGTTGGCTCAACACTAGATTCTAGTTGGCTCAACACTAGATTCTAATTGGCTCAACACTAGATTCTAGTTGGCTCAACACTAGATTCTATTTCGCTCAACACTAGATTCTAGTTGGCTCAACACTAGATTCTAATTCGCTCAGCACTAGATTCTAGTTGACTCAACACTAGATTCTAGATGGCTCAACACTAGATTCTAATTGGCTCAACACTAGATTCTAATTGGCTCAACACTAGATTCTAGTTGGCTCAACACTAGATTCTAATTGGCTCAACACTAGATTCTACATGGCTCAACACTAGATTCTATTTGGCTCAACACTAGATTCTAATTCGCTCAACACTAGATTCTAATTGGCTCAACACTGGATTCTAATTCGCTCAGCACTAGATTCTAGTTGGCTCAACACTAGATTCTAGTTGGCTCAACACTATATTCTATTTGGCTCAACACTAGATTCTAATTCGCTCAGCTCTAGATTATAATTTGCTCAGCTCTAGATTATAATTCGCTCAACACTAGATTCTAGTTGGCTCAACACTAGATTATAATTCGCTCAACACTAGATTCTAGTTGGCTCAACACTAGTTTCTAGTTGGCTTAACACTAGATTCTAGTTGGCTCAACACTAGATTCTAATTGACTCAACACTAGATTCTAGTTGGCTCAACACTAGATTCTAATTGACTCAGCTCTAGATTCTAGTTGACTCAACACTAGATTCTATTTGGCTCAACACTAGATTCTAATTCGCTCAGTTCTAGATTCTAATTCGCTCAACACTAGATTCTATTTGGCTCAACACTAGATTCTAATTGGCTCAACACTAGATTCTAGTTGGCTCAACACTAGATTCTAATTGGCTCAAAACTAGATTCTAAAATGCTCAACACTAGATTCTAATTGGCTCAACACCAGATTCTAATTCGCTCAGCATTAGATTCTAGTTGGCTCAACACTAGATTCTAATTCGCTCAACACTAGATTCTAATTGGCTAAACACTGGATTCTAATTCGCTCAGCACTAGATTCTAATTGACTCAACACTATATTCTAATTGGCTCAACACTAGATTCTACATGGCTCAACACTAGATTCTATTTGGCCTCAGCACTAGATTCTAATTCGCTCAACACTAGATTCTAATTGGCTCAACACTGGATTCTAATCCGCTCAGCTCTAGATTCTAATTCGCTCAACACTAGATTCTAGTTGGCTGAACACTAGATTCTAATTGGCTCAACACTATATTCTAGTTTGCTCAACACTAGATTTTAGATGGCTCAACACTAGATTCTAGTTGGCTCAAAACTAGATTCTAATTGGCTCAACACTAGATTCTAGTTGGCTCAACACTAGATTCTAGTTGACTCAACACTAGATTCTAGTTGGCTCAACACTGGATTCTAATTCGCTCAGCACTAGATTCTAGTTGGCTCAACACTAGATTCTAGTTGGCTCAACACTATATTCTACTTGGCTCAACACTAGATTCTAATTCGCTCAGCTCTAGATTCTAATTCGCTCAACACTAGATTCTAGTTGGCTCAACGCTAGATTCTAATTCGCTCAACACTAGATTCTAGTTGGCTCAACACTAGATACTAGATGGCTCAACACTAGATTCTAGTTGGCTCAACATTAGATTCTAATTGGCTCAACACTAGATTCTAGTTGGCTCAACACTAGATTCTAGTTGACCTCAACACTAGATTCTAGTTGGTTCAACACAAGATTCTAATTCGCTCAGCACTAGATTCTAGTTGACTCAACACTAGTTTCTAGTTGGCTTAACACTAGATTCTAGTTGGCTCAACACTAGTTTCTAGTTGGCTTAACACTAGATTCTAGTTGGCTCAACACTAGATTCTAGTTTGCTCAACCCTGGATTCTAATTCGCTCAGCACTAGATTCTAGTTGGCTCAACAATAGATTCTAGTTGGCTCAACACTAGATTCTAGTTGGCTCAGCACTAGATTCTAGTTGGCTCAACACTAGATTCTAGTTGGCTCAACACTATATTCTACTTGGCTCAACACTAGATTCTAATTCGCTCAGCTCTAGATTCTAATTCGCTCAACACTAGATTCTAGTTGGCTCAACACTAGATTCTAATTCGCTCAACACTAGATTCTAGTTGGCTCAACACTAGATACTAGATGGCTCAACACTAGATTCTAGTTGGCTCAACATTAGATTCTAATTGGCTCAACACTAGATTCTAGTTGGCTCAACACTAGATTCTAGTTGACTCAACACTAGATTCTAGTTGGCTCAACACTAGATTCTAATTCGCTCAGCACTAGATTCTAGTTGGCTCAACACTAGATTCTAATTCGCTCAACACTAGATTCTAGTTGGCTCAACACTAGATTCTAATTGGCTCAACACTAGATTCTAGTTGGCTCAACACTAGATTCTAGATGGCTCAACACTAGATTCTAGTTGGCTCAACACTAGATTCTAGTTGGCTCAACACTAGATTCTAATTGGCTCAACACTAGATTCTAGTTGGCTCAACACTAGATTCTATTTCGCTCAACACTAGATTCTAGTTGGCTCAACACTAGATTCTAATTCGCTCAACACTGGATTCTAATCCGCTCAGCTCTAGATTCTAATTCGCTCAACACTAGATTCTAGTTGGCTGAACACTATATTCTAATTGGCTCAACACTATATTCTAGTTTGCTCAACACTAGATTTTAGATGGCTCAACACTAGATTCTAGTTGGCTCAAAACTAGATTCTAATTGGCTCAACACTAGATTCTAGTTGGCTCAACACTAGATTCTAGTTGGCTCAACACTAGATTCTAGTTGGCTCAACACTAGATTCTAATTCGCTCAACACTAGATTCTAGTTGGCTCAACACTATATTCTAGTTGGCTCAACACTATATTCTACTTGGCTCAACACTAGATTCTAATTCGCTCAGCTCTAGATTCTAATTCGCTCAACACTAGATTCTAGTTGGCTCAACGCTAGATTCTAATTCGCTCAACACTAGATTCTAGTTGGCTCAACACTAGATACTAGATGGCTCAACACTAGATTCTAGTTGGCTCAACATTAGATTCTAATTGGCTCAACACTAGATTCTAGTTGGCTCAACACTAGATTCTAGTTGACTCAACACTAGATTCTAGTTGGTTCAACACAAGATTCTAATTCGCTCAGCACTAGATTCTAGTTGACTCAACACTAGTTTCTAGTTGGCTTAACACTAGATTCTAGTTGGCTCAACACTAGTTTCTAGTTGGCTTAACACTAGATTCTAGTTGGCTCAACACTAGATTCTAGTTTGCTCAACCCTGGATTCTAATTCGCTCAGCACTAGATTCTAGTTGGCTCAACACTAGATTCTAGTTGGCTCAACACTAGATTCTAGTTGGCTCAGCACTAGATTCTAGTTGGCTCAACACTAGATTCTAGTTGGCTCAACACTATATTCTACTTGGCTCAACACTAGATTCTAATTCGCTCAGCTCTAGATTCTAATTCGCTCAACACTAGATTCTAGTTGGCTCAACACTAGATTCTAATTCGCTCAACACTAGATTCTAGTTGGCTCAACACTAGATACTAGATGGCTCAACACTAGATTCTAGTTGGCTCAACATTAGATTCTAATTGGCTCAACACTAGATTCTAGTTGGCTCAACACTAGATTCTAGTTGACTCAACACTAGATTCTAGTTGGCTCAACACTAGATTCTAATTCGCTCAGCACTAGATTCTAGTTGGCTCAACACTAGATTCTAATTCGCTCAACACTAGATTCTAGTTGGCTCAACACTAGATTCTAATTGGCTCAACACTAGATTCTAGTTGGCTCAACACTAGATTCTAGATGGCTCAACACTAGATTCTAGTTGGCCTCAACACTAGATTCTAGTTGGCTCAACACTAGATTCTAATTGGCTCAACACTAGATTCTAGTTGGCTCAACACTAGATTCTATTTCGCTCAACACTAGATTCTAGTTGGCTCAACACTAGATTCTAATTCGCTCAGCACTAGATTCTAGTTGACTCAACACTAGATTCTAGATGGCTCAACACTAGATTCTAATTGGCTCAACACTAGATTCTAATTGGCTCAACACTAGATTCTAGTTGGCTCAACCACTAGATTCTAATTGGCTCAACACTAGATTCTACATGGCTCAACACTAGATTCTATTTGGCTCAACACTAGATTCTAATTCGCTCAACACTAGATTCTAATTGGCTCAACACTGGATTCTAATTCGCTCAGCACTAGATTCTAGTTGGCTCAACACTAGATTCTAGTTGGCTCAACACTATATTCTATTTGGCTCAACACTAGATTCTAATTCGCTCAGCTCTAGATTATAATTGCTCAGCTCTAGATTATAATTCGCTCAACACTAGATTCTAGTTGGCTCAACACTAGATTATAATTCGCTCAACACTAGATTCTAGTTGGCTCAACACTAGTTCTAGTTGGCTTAACACTAGATTCTAGTTGGCTCAACACTAGATTCTAATTGACTCAACACTAGATTCTAGTTGGCTCAACACTAGATTCTAATTGACTCAGCTCTAGATTCTAGTTGACTCAACACTAGATTCTATTTGGCTCAACACTAGATTCTAATTCGCTCAGTTCTAGATTCTAATTCGCTCAACACTAGATTCTATTTGGCTCAACACTAGATTCTAATTGGCTCAAAACTAGATTCTAAAATGCTCAACACTAGATTCTAATTGGCTCAACACCAGATTCTAATTCGCTCAGCATTAGATTCTAGTTGGCTCAACACTAGATTCTAATTCGCTCAACACTAGATTCTAATTGGCTAAACACTGGATTCTAATTCGCTCAGCACTAGATTCTAATTGACTCAACACTATATTCTAATTGGCTCAACACTAGATTCTACATGGCTCAACACTAGATTCTATTTGGCTCAGCACTAGATTCTAATTCGCTCAACACTAGATTCTAATTGGCTCAACACTGGATTCTAATCCGCTCAGCTCTAGATTCTAATTCGCTCAACACTAGATTCTAGTTGGCTGAACACTAGATTCTAATTGGCTCAACACTATATTCTAGTTTGCTCAACACTAGATTTTAGATGGCTCAACACTAGATTCTAGTTGGCTCAAAACTAGATTCTAATTGGCTCAAACACTAGATTCTAGTTGGCTCAACACTAGATTCTAGTTGACTCAACACTAGATTCTAGTTGGCTCAACACTGGATTCTAATTCGCTCAGCACTAGATTCTAGTTGGCTCAACACTAGATTCTAGTTGGCTCAACACTATATTCTACTTGGCTCAACACTAGATCTAATTCGCTCAGCTCTAGATTCTAATTCGCTCAACACTAGATCTAGTTGGCTCAACGCTAGATTCTAATTTCGCTCAACACTAGATTCTAGTTGGCTCAACACTAGATACTAGATGGCTCAACACTAGATTCTAGTTGGCTCAACATTAGATTCTAATTGGCTCAACACTAGATTCTAGTTGGCTCAACACTAGATTCTAGTTGACTCAACACTAGATTCTAGTTGGCTCAACACTAGATACTAGATGGCTCAACACTAGATTCTAGTTGATTCAACACTAGATTCTAGATGGCTCAACACTAGATTCTAATTGGCTCAACACTAGATTCTAATTGGCTCAACACTAGATTCTAGTTGGCTCAACACTAGATTCTAATTGGCTCAAAACTAGATTCTAATTGGCTCAACAATAGATTCTAATTGGCTCAACACCAGATTCTAATTCGCTCAGAACTAGATTCTAGTTGGCTCAACACTAGATTCTAATTCGCTCAACACAAGATTCTAATTGGCTCAACACTGGATTCTAATTCGCTCAGCACTAGATTCTAATTGACTCAACACTAGATTCTAATTGGCTCAACACTAGATTCTAATTGGCTCAACACTAGATTCTATTTGGCTCAGCACTAGATTCTAATTCGCTCAACACTAGATTCTAATTGGCTCAACACTGGATTCTAATTCGCTCAGCACTAGATTCTAGTTGGCTCAACACTAGATTCTAGTTGGCTCAACACTATATTCTATTTGGCTCAACACTAGATTCTAATTCGCTCAGCTCTAGATTATAATTTGCTCATCTCTCGATTATAATTCGCTCAACACTAGATTCTAGTTGGCTCAACACTAGATTATAATTCGCTCAACACTAGATTCTAGTTGGCTCAACACTAGTTTCTAGTTGGCTCAACACTAGATTCTAGTTGGCTCAACACTAGATTCTAATTGACTCAACACTAGATTCTAATTGGCTCAACACTAGTTTCTAATTGGCTCAACACCAGATTCTAATTCGCTCAGCACTAGATTCTAGTTGGCTCAACACTAGATTCTAATTCGCTCAACACTAGATTCTAATTGGCTCAACACTGGATTCTAATTCGCTCAGCACTAGATTCTAATTGACTCAACACTATATTCTAATTGGCTCAACACTAGATTCTACATGGCTCAACACTAGATTCTATTTGGCTCAGCACTAGATTCTAATTCGCTCAACACTAGATTCTAATTGGCTCAACACTGGATTCTAATTCGCTCAGCTCTAGATTCTAATTCGCTCAACACTAGATTCTAGTTGGCTCAACACTAGATTCTAATTCGCTCAACACTAGATTCTAGTTGGCTCAACACTAGATTCTAGATGGCTCAACACTAGATTCTAGTTGGCTCAACACTGGATTCTAATTCGCTCAGCACTAGATTCTAGTTGGCTCAACACTAGATTCTAATTGGCTCAACACTGGATTCTAATTTGCTCAGCTCTAGATTCTAATTCGCTCAACACTAGATTCTAGTTGGCTCAACACTAGATTCTAATTGGCTCAACACTAGATTCTAGTTGGCTCAACACTAGATTCTAGATGGCTCAACACTAGATTCTAGTTGGCTCAACAATGGATTCTAATTCGCTCAGCACTAGATTCTAGTTGGCTCAACACTAGATTCTAGTTGGCTCAACACTATATTCTACTTGGCTCAACACTAGATTCTAATTCGCTCAGCTCTAGATTCTAATTCGCTCAACACTAGATTCTAATTGGCTCAACAACTAGATTCTAGTTGGCTCAACACTAGATTCTAGATGGCTCAACACTAGATTCTAGTTTGCTCAACCCTGGATTCTAATTCGCTCAGCACTAGATTCTAGTTGGCTCAACACTAGATTCTAGTTGGCTCAACACTATATTCTACTTGGCTCAACACTAGATTCTAATTCGCTCAGCTCTAGATTCTAATTCGCTCAACACTGGATTCTAGTTGGCTCAACACTAGATACTAGATGGCTCAACACTAGATTCTAGTTGGCTCAACATTAGATTCTAATTCGCTCAACACTAGATTCTAGTTGGCTCAACACTAGATTCTAGTTGACTCAACACTAGATTCTAGTTGGCTCACCACTAGATTCTAATTCGCTCAGCACTAGATTCTAGTTGGCTCAACACTAGATTCTAAGTCGCTCAACACTAGATCTAGTTGGCTCAACACTAGATTCTAATTGGCTCAACACTAGATTCTAGTTGGCTCAACACTAGATTCTAGATGGCTCAACACTAGATTCTAGTTGGCTCAACACTAGATTCTAATTGGCTCAAACTAGATTCTAATTGGCTCAACACTAGATTCTAATTGGCTCAACACCAGATTCTAATTCGCTCAGCACTAGATTCTAGTTGGCTCAACACTAGATTCTAATTCGCTCAACACTAGATTCTAATTGGCTCAACACTAGATTCTAATTCGCTCAACACTAGATTCTAATTGGCTCAACACTGGATTCTAATTCGCTCAGCACTAGATTCTAGTTGGCTCAACACTAGATTCTAGTTGGCTCAACACTATATTCTTTTTGGCTCAACACTAGATTCTAATTCGCTCAACACTAGATTCTAATTGGCTCAACACTGGATTCTAATTCGCTCAGCACTAGATTCTAGTTGGCTCAACACTAGATTCTAGTTGGCTCAACACTATATTCTATTTGGCTCAACACTAGATTCTAATTCGCTCAGCTCTAGATTATAATTTGCTCAGCTCTAGATTATAATTCGCTCAACACTAGATTCTAGTGGCTCAACACTAGATTATAATTCGCTCAACACTAGATTCTAGTTGGCTCAACACTAGATTCTAATTGGCTCAACACTAGATTCTAGTTGGCTCAACACTAGATTCTAGTTGACTCAACACTAGATTCTAGTTGGCTCAACACTAGATTCTAATTCGCTCAGCACTAGATTCTAGTTTGCTCAACACTAGATTCTAATTCGCTCAACACTAGATTCTAGTTGGCTCAACACTAGATTCTAATTGGCTCAACACTAGATTCTAGTTGGCTCAACACTAGATTCTAGATGGCTCAACACTAGATTCTAGTTGGCTCAACACTAGATTCTAGTTGGCTCAACACTAGATTCTAATTGGCTCAACACTAGATTCTAGTTGGCTCAACACTAGATTCTATTTCGCTCAACACTAGATTGTAGTTGGCTCAACACTAGATTCTAATTCGCTCAGCACTAGATTCTAGTTGACTCAACACTAGATTCTAGATGACTCAACACTAGATTCTAATTGGCTCAACACTAGATTCTAATTGGCTCAACACTAGATTCTAGTTGGCTCAACACTAGATTCTAATTGGCTCAAAACTAGATTCTAATTGGCTCAACACTAGATTCTAATTGGCTCAACACCAGATTCTAATTCGCTCAGCACTAGATTCTAGTTGGCTCAGCTCTAGATTATAATTCGCTCAACACTAGATTCTAGTTGGCTCAACACTAGATTATAATTCGCTCAACACTAGATTCTAGTTGGCTCAAAACTAGTTTCTAGTTGGCTTAACACTAGATTCTAGTTGGCTCAACACTAGATTCTAATTGACTCAACACTAGATTCTAGTTGGCTCAACACTAGATTATAATTGACTCAGCTCTAGATTCTAGTTGACTCAACACTAGATTCTATTTGGCTCAACACTAGATTCTAATTCGCTCAGTTCTAGATTCTAATTCGCTCAACACTAGATTCTATTTGGCTCAACACTAGATTCTAATTGGCTCAACACTAGATTCTAGTTGGCTCAACACTAGATTCTAATTGGCTCAAAACTAGATTCTAATTGGCTCAACACTAGATTCTAATTGGCTCAACACCAGATTCTAATTCGCTCAGCACTAGATTCTAGTTGGCTCAACACTAGATTCTAATTCGCTCAACACTGGATTCTAATTGGCTAAACACTGGATTCTAATTCGCTCAGCACTAGATTCTAATTGACTCAACACTATATTCTAATTGGCTCAACACTAGATTCTACATGGCTCAACACTAGATTTCTAGTTGGCTCAACACTAGATTCTAGTTGGCTCAACACTATATTCTATTTGGCTCAACACTAGATTCTAATTCGCTCAGCTCTAGATTATAATTTGCTCAGCTCTAGATTATAATTCGCTCAACACTAGATTCTAGTTGGCTCAACACTAGATTATAATTCGCTCAACACTAGATTCTAGTTGGCTCAACACTAGATTCTAATTGGCTCAACACTAGATTCTAGTTGGCTCAACACTAGATTCTAGTTGACTCAACACTAGATTCTAGTTGGCTCAACACTATATTCTAATTCGCTCAGCACTAGATTCTAGTTGGCTCAACACTAGATTCTAATTCGCTCAACACTAGATTCTAGTTGGCTCAACACTAGATTCTAATTGGCTCAACACTAGATTCTAGTTGGCTCAACACTAGATTCTAGATGGCTCAACACTAGATTCTAGTTGGCTCAACACTAGATTCTAGTTGGCTCAACACTAGATTCTAATTGGCTCAACACTAGATTCTAGTTGGCTCAACACTAGATTCTATTTCGCTCAACACTAGATTGTAGTTGGCTCAACACTAGATTCTAATTCGCTCAGCACTAGATTCTAGTTGACTCAACACTAGATTCTAGATGACTCAACACTAGATTCTAATTGGCTCAACACTAGATTCTAATTCGCTCAGCACTAGATTCTAGTTGGCTCAGCTCTAGATTATAATTCGCTCAACACTAGATTCTAGTTGGCTCAACACTAGATTATAATTCGCTCAACACTAGATTCTAGTTGGCTCAAAACTAGTTTCTAGTTGGCTTAACACTAGATTCTAGTTGGCTCAACACTAGATTCTAATTGACTCAACACTAGATTCTAGTTGGCTCAACACTAGATTCTAATTGACTCAGCTCTAGATTCTAGTTGACTCAACACTAGATTCTATTTGGCTCAACACTAGATTCTAATTCGCTCAGTTCTAGATTCTAATTCGCTCAACACTAGATTCTATTTGGCTCAACACTAGATTCTAATTGGCTCAACACTAGATTCTAGTTGGCTCAACACTAGATTCTAATTGGCTCAAAACTAGATTCTAATTGGCTCAACACTAGATTCTAATTGGCTCAACACCAGATTCTAATTCGCTCAGCACTAGATTCTAGTTGGCTCAACACTAGATTCTAATTCGCTCAACACTGGATTCTAATTGGCTAAACACTGGATTCTAATTCGCTCAGCACTAGATTCTAATTGACTCAACACTATATTCTAATTGGCTCAACACTAGATTCTACATGGCTCAACACTAGATTCTATTTGGCTCAGCACTAGATTCTAATTCGCTCAACACTAGATTCTAATTGGCTCAACACTGGATTCTAATCCGCTCAGCTCTAGATTCTAATTCGCTCAACACTAGATTCTAGTTGGCTCAACACTAGATTCTAATTGGCTCAACACTAGATTCTAGTTTGCTCAACACTAGATTTTAGATGGCTCAACACTAGATTCTAGTTGGCTCAAAACTAGATTCTAATTGGCTCAACACTAGATTCTAGTTGGCTCAACACTAGATTCTAGTTGACTCAACACTAGATTCTAGTTGGCTCAACACTGGATTCTAATTTGCTCAGCACTAGATTCTAGTTGGCTCAACACTAGATTCTAGTTGGCTCAACACTATATTCTACTTGGCTCAACACTAGATTCTAATTCGCTCAGCTCTAGATTCTAATTCGCTCAACACTAGATTCTAGTTGGCTCAACACTAGATTCTAATTCGCTCAACACTAGATTCTAGTTGGCTCAACACTAGATACTAGATGGCTCAACACTAGATTCTAGTTGGCTCAACATTAGATTCTAATTGGCTCAACACTAGATTCTAGTTGGCTCAACACTAGATTCTAGCTGACTCAA
This sequence comes from Salmo trutta, assembly GCF_901001165.1. Lineage (NCBI taxonomy): Eukaryota > Metazoa > Chordata > Actinopteri > Salmoniformes > Salmonidae > Salmo > Salmo trutta. The sequence goes on along the minus strand of NW_021822868.1, from coordinate 24,755 downwards.
CACTAGATTCTAGTTGGCGCAACACTAGATTCTAATTCGCTCAGCACTAGATTCTAGTTGGCTCAACACTAGATTCTAGTTGGCTCAACACTATATTCTAATTGGCTCAACACTGGATTCTAATTCGCTCAGCTCTAGATTCTAATTCGCTCAGCTCTAGATTCTAGTTGGGTCAACACTAGATTCTAGTTGGCTCAACACTAGATTCTAATTGGCTCAACACTAGATTCTAGTTGGCTCAACACTAGATTCTAGATGGCTCAACACTAGATTCTAGTTGGCTCAACACTAGATTCTAATTGGCTCAACACTAGATTCTAGTTGGCTCAACACTAGATTCTATTTCGCTCAACACTAGATTCTAGTTGGCTCAACACTAGATTCTAATTCGCTCAGCACTAGATTCTAGTTGACTCAACACTAGATTCTAGATGGCTCAACACTAGATTCTAATTGGCTCAACACTAGATTCTAATTGGCTCAACACTAGATTCTAGTTGGCTCAACACTAGATTCTAATTGGCTCAAAACTAGATTCTAATTGGCTCAACACTAGATTCTAATTGGCTCAACACCAGATTCTAATTCGCTCAGCACTAGATTCTAGTTGGCTCAACACTAGATTCTAATTCGCTCAACACTAGATTCTAATTGGCTCAACACTGGATTCTAATTCGCTCAGCACTAGATTCTAATTGACTCAACACTAGATTCTAATTGGCTCAACACTAGATTCTACATGGCTCAACACTAGATTCTATTTGGCTCAGCACTAGATTCTAATTCGCTCAACACTAGATTCTAGTTGGCTCAACACTAGATTCCAGTTGGCTCAACACTATATTCTATTTGGCTCAACACTAGATTCTAATTCGCTCAGCTCTAGATTATAATTTGCTCATCTCTAGATTATAATTCGCTCAACACTAGATTCTAGTTGGCTCAACACTAGATTCTAGTTGACTCAACACTAGATTCTAGTTGGCTCAACACTAGATTCTAATTCGCTCAGCACTAGATTCTAGTTGGCTCAACACTAGATTCTAGTTGGCTCAACTCTATATTCTAATTGGCTCAACACTGGATTCTAATTCGCTCAGCTCTAGATTCTAATTCGCTCAGCTCTAGATTCTAGTTGGGTCAACACTAGATTCTAGTTGGCTCAACACTAGATTCTAATTGGCTCAACACTAGATTCTAGTTGGCTCAACACTAGATTCTAGATGGCTCAACACTAGATTCTAGTTGGCTCAACACTAGATTCTAATTGGCTCAACACTAGATTCTAGTTGGCTCAACACTAGATTCTATTTCGCTCAACATTAGATTCTAGTTGGCTCAACACTAGATTCTCATTCGCTCAGCACTAGATTCTAGTTGACTCAACACTAGATTCTAGATGGCTCAACACTAGATTCTAATTGGCTCAACACTAGATTCTAATTGGCTCAACACTAGATTCTAGTTGGCTCAACACTAGATTCTAATTGGCTCAAAACTAGATTCTAATTGGCTCAACACTAGATTCTAATTGGCTCAACACCAGATTCTAATTCGCTCAGCACTAGATTCTAGTTGGCTCAACACTAGATTCTAATTCGCTCAACACTAGATTCTAATTGGCTCAACACTGGATTCTAATTCGCTCAGCACTAGATTCTAATTGACTCAACACTAGATTCTAATTGGCTCAACACTAGATTCTACATGGCTCAACACTAGATTCTATTTGGCTCAGCACTAGATTCTAATTCGCTCAACACTAGATTCTAGTTGGCTCAACACTAGATTCTAGTTGGCTCAACACTATATTCTATTTGGCTCAACACTAGATTCTAATTCGCTCAGCTCTAGATTATAATTTGCTCAGCTCTAGATTATAATTCGCTCAACACTAGATTCTAGTTGGCTCAACACTAGATTATAATTCGCTCAACACTAGATTCTAGTTGGCTCAACACTAGTTTCTAGTTGGCTCAACACTAGATTCTAATTGACTCAACACTAGATTCTAGTTGGCTCAACACTAGATTCTAATTGACTCAGCTCTAGATTCTAGTTGACTCAACACTAGATTCTATTTGGCTCAACACTAGATTCTAATTCGCTCAGCTCTAGATTCTAGTTCGCTCAACACTAGATTCTAATTCGCTCAGCACTAGATGCTAGATAGCTCAACACTAGATTCTAATTGCTACGAGCAAATAAATTCTCAAGTTGAATTTTACGTCCACTCCACCTAAACTTCTAAATTAAATTAATTCATCTTGAGAATGTTTATTTTATTTAACCTTTATTTAACTAGGCAAGTCAGTGAAGAACAAATTCTTATTTTCAACGACGGCCTACCGGGGAACAGTGGGTTAACTGCCTTGTTCAGGGGCAGAACGACAGATTTGTACCTTGGTCAGCTCGGGAATTCGAACTTGCAACCTTTGTTGGTTGAGAAAATATTCCCAAATATAGACAAAAAATTCTCCTGCAGCTGGTTACCTTGATAACTTAAGTTTGCTCAACATCTTTTTTCCCTGTGTGTGTATAACCTAATACTACTATAGTACTACTATAGTACTGCTATAATACTACTATAATAGTACTATAATAACCTTGTCTCGTAGCTCCTCAGCCTGCCGTATCTCTTCATGCAGGTTGTACAGTAATACTACTATAGTACTACTATAATACTACTATAATAACCTTGTCTCGTAGCTCTTCAGCCTGCCGTATCTCTTCATGCAGGTTGTACAGTAATACTACTATAGTACTACTATAATACTACTATAATAACCTTGTCTCGTAGCTCCTCAGCCTGCCGTATCTCTTCATGCAGGTTGTACAGTAATACTACTATAGTACTACTATAATACTACTATAATAACCTTGTCTCGTAGCTCCTCAGCCTGCCTTATCTCTTCATGCAGGTTGTACAGTCTGTTGACCAGGTCTTGTCTGTCTTCTAACGCCTCCTGGCGGTCGTGTTCCAGAATGTCCAAGATCGCCTTGTCAGACGCAGGCAGAGGCCCTGGCTACACACACACACACACACACACGTATACACACACACTCACAGGGTTAAGGGTAGAGGTTAGGGGTTAGGGGTTAAGGGTTGGGGTTAGGGGTTAAGGGTTATTAAGGGTTAGGGTTGGGGTTAGGGGTTAAGGGTTAGGGTTAGGGTTAAGGGTTAGGGTTAAGGGTTTGGGTTAGGGTTAGGGTTAAGGGTTAGGTTTGGGGTTAGGGGTTAAGGTTAAGAGTTAAGGGTTAAGGGTTAAGGTTTAGGGTTAAGGGTTATGGTTGGGTACCTGTATGAGAGATTGCAGCTCCTGCAGTTTGATCTTCAGAACCTCGTTCTCTCTCTCCAGTTCGAAGATCTGTTCTTTTCTGGGTCGGTTCTCGATGTCGTTCTTCAGTTTCAGACTCTGTCTTCTCTCCATCTTACACTCCTCCTCTAGCTTGTTTAGTCTGTGTTTCAGCTGGTCAATCTAATATAATAATAATATAATAATAATAATATAATGATAATAATATAATAATAAAAATAATTATAATAATATAATAATATAATAATATAATAATAATAATAATATAATGATAATAATAATATAATAATAATATAATGATAATATAATGATAATAATAATATAATATAATAATAATATAATATAATAATAATATAATAATAATATAATAATATAATATAATGATAATATAATAATAATATAATATAATGATAATAATAATATAATAATAATATAATAATAATAATAATAATATAATAATATAATAATAATAATATAATAATAATATAATGATAATAATAATATAATAATAATAATAATATAATAATAATAATAATAATATAATAATATAATAATAATAATATAATAATATAATAATAATAATAATATATAATATAATAACAATAATAATATATAGTAATAATAATATAATAATATAATATATAATAAATAATATAATAATAATATTTATCAATAATATTATAATATAATATAATAATAATATAATAATAATAATAATAATATAATAATAATATAATAATAATACTATACGATAATATAAATATAATAATAATTAATAATAATATATAATAATAATAATATATTTAATAACAATAAAATAATAATAATAATAATATATTTAATAACAATAATATAATTAATATAATAATAATAATAATAATATAATAATATATAATAATATAATATAGTATAATATATAATAATATAATAATATAATAATAATAATAATAATAATAATAATATAATAATAATAATAATAATATAATAATATAATAATAATAATATAATAATAATAATAATATAATAATAATAATAATAATAATATAATAATATAATAATAATAATATAATAATATAATAATAATAATATAATAATAATATAATATAATAATAATATAATAATATAATAATAATAATAATAATAATATAATAATATAATAATAATAATAATATAATAATATAATAATAATAATATAATAATATAATAATAATATAATAATATAATAATAATAATAATATAATAATATAATATAATAATATAATAATAATATAATAATATAATAATAATAATATAATGTAATAATGTAATAATAATAATTACACTCCTCCTCTAGCTTGTTTAGTCTGTGTTTCAGCTGGTCAATCTAATATAATAATAATAATAATAATACAGAGGGACTGAAGCTGCTGTGTGTGTGTGTGTGTGTGAGTGTGTGTGTGTGTGTGTGCGTGTTGTACTGTGTACTGTGTGTGTGTGTGTGTGTGTGTGTGTGTGTGTGCGTGCGTGCGTGTGTGCGTACTGTGTGTGTGTGTGTGTGTGTGTGTGTGTGTGTGTGTGTGTGTGTGTGGTGTGTGTGTGTGTGTGTGTGTGTGTGTGCGTGCGTGCGTGTGTGTGTGTGTGTACCTCCAGCTGCAGGTCCCTGCTCCTCATCACAGCCATGTTCTTCTCCTCGCTGAGCGTTGCGTACCGCATGGCCAGTTTATAGTTCTCATCCTTCACCCTCAGCAGCTCGTCGTTATAGTTGTTCCTCTCTTCCTTCATCTTGTTGTATCCTGGAATATACAGGACCAGTCAAAAGGTTGGAAACATCTACTCATTCAAGTTGTTTTACTATTTTACTATTTAGAATATTAGCGAAGACATTAAAACTATGAAATAACACATATGGAATCATGCTGTAACCACAAGTGTATTAACCAAACAAATATTTTATATCTAAGATTCTTCAAAGTAGCCCCCCTCTTCGCATTCTCTCAACCAGCTTCACCTGGAATGCTTTTCAAACAGCCTTGAAGGAGTTCCCACATATTTTGAGCACTTGTTGGCTGCTTTTCCTTCACTCTGTGGTCCAACTCATCCCAAAATATCATTTAGTTCAGTTATCTTTTCCTTCTTGGGTACAGGAACAATGGTGGCCATCTTGAAGCATGTGGGGACAGCAGACTGGGATGGGGAGCGATTAAATATGTCCGTAAACACACCAGCCAGCTGGTCTGTGCATGCTCTGAGGACGCGGCTAGGGATGCCTTCTGGGCCAGCAGCCTTGCGAGGGTTAACATGTTTAAATGTTTTACTCACGTCAGCCACAAAGAAGGAGGGGGGGGGGCAGTCCTTGTTAGCAGGCCGTGACGGTGGCACTGTATTTTCCTCAAAGCAGGCAAAGGTGTTTAGTTTGTCTGGAAGCAAGACGTCGGTGTCCGTGACGTGGCTGGATTTCTTTTTGTAGTCTGTGATTTTCTGTTGACCCTGCCACAAACGTCTCATGTCTGAGCCGTTGAATTGAGACTCCCCTTTGTCCCTGTAACAGCATTTCGCTTGTTTGATTGCCTTGCGGAGGGAATAGCTACACTGTTTATATACAGCCGTGGTGGATCATGCTTTCAGTATTGTGCGAATGCCGCCATCCATCCATGGTTTCTGGTTAGGGTAGGTTTTAATAATCACAGTGGGTACAACATCTCCAATGCACTTACTTATAAACTGACTCACCAAGTCAGCGAATAGATTGTTGTTGTTCTCTGAGGCTGACTGGAACATATCCTAGTCCATGAGATCAAAGCAATCTTGAAGCATATATTCCGATTGGTCAGACCAGCGTTGAATGGTTCTAGTCACTGGTACATCCTGTTTGAGTTTCTGCCTATAAGACAGAAGGAGCAAAGGGAGGGCAGGGGAGGGCTTTGTATGCATCACGGAAGTTAGAGTAGCAGTGATCGAGTGTATTACCCCTGTGAGTACTGCAATCAATATGCTGATAGAATTTAGGTAGCCTTGTTCTCAAATTTGCTTTGTTAAAATCCCCAGCTACAATAAATACAGCCTCAGGATATACGGTTTCCAGTATACATTGAGTCCAGTGAAGTTCCTTGAGGGTCGTCTTGCTGTCTGCTTGAGGGGGAATGTACACAGCTGTGACAATAACTGACAAGAATTCTCTTGGGAGGTAATATGGACGGCATTTGATTGTAAGGTTGGGTGGTTGGGTGAGCAGAAGAACTTGAGTTCCTGTATGTTGTTATGATTACACCATGAGTCGTTAATCATGAAGCATACTTCCCCGTCCTTCTTCTTCCCAGAGAGGTGTTTATCTCTGTTGGCGCGATTCATGGAGAAGCCCGGTGGCTGAACCGATTCCGACAACTTATCCCGAGAGAAGATGTTACAATCTCTGATGTCTTTCTGGAAGGCCACCCTTGCTCGAATTTTGTCTACCTTGTTGTCAAGAGACTGGACATTGGCGAGTAGTATACTCGGGAGCGGTGGGCGATTTCCACGTCTACGCAGCCTGACCAAGAGGCCGCTCCGTCTGCCCCTCCTGCGGCGCCGTTGTTTTGGGTCGCCGGCTGGGATCCGATCCATTGTCCTGGGTGGTGGTCCAAACAGAGGATCCGCTTCGGGAAAGCCGTATTCCTGGTCGTAATGTTGGTAAGTTGACATCGCTCTTATATCCAATTAATTCTTCCCGCCTGTATGTAATAAGACTTAAGATTTCCTGGGGTAACAATGTAAGAAATGATACAAAAACCTAAAAACTGCATAGTTTCCTAAGGACTCGAAGCAAGGCTAACATCTCTGTTGGCGCTATCTTCCAACAAACTGTAAAAACGGTTAAAGACCTGGAGAATAAATCCTCCTCCTCACAGCTGACAATGACCCTTAATGTTGATGATGTGGTTGTTACTGACAAGAAGCACATGGCTGAGCTCTTTAATCACCACTTCATTAAGTCAGGGTTCCTATTTGACTCTGCCATGCCTCCTTGCCCATCCAACATTTCCTCAACTCTCACCCCTTCTAATGTGACTATCCCTGATGCTCCTTCCTCTTTTTCCCCTGCCCTGCTACAAAGTTTCTCCCTGCAGGCGGTCACTGAGCCCGAGGTGCTAAAGGAGCTCCTTAAATTTGATCCCAAAAAAACATCTGGGTCAGATGGTTTAGACCCTTTCTTCTTTAAGGTTGCTGCCCCTAACATCGCCAAACCTATCTCTGTCCTTTTTAACCTGTCTCTCCTCTCTGGGGAGGTTCCCATTGCTTGGAATGCAGCCACGGTGTGTCCATTTAAAGAGGGAGATCAAGCTGATCCTAACTGTTATAGACCAATTTCTATTTTGCCCTGTTTATCAAAACTGTTGGAAAAACTTGTCAATAATTGCTCAGCGAAATAGATTTTGAATAACAGGTCATTTAAAAAACGTCTCCCATGTTTGCAGTAGTCCAGCTCTCTCCCCAGCCGAGGATAACACGAGAGGATTTTCTACAGTGCTTTATGATCCTTTATGTTCTTCATCTGCTCTGATGGACTGCCTTCTTAAATTCAAACCACACGTTTTCAATGGCAAAGGCAAAATGTAGATATTGTGGTCAATTAATCATTACTTTGTGTATTTTCATGTGTGCTTGGGGTTAATGCCTTGCTGGAAGAAGCCTCCTGGCAGAAGGAACCAGGTTCAGGGCTAAACTGTCCCGGTGCTGGGTAAAGGACCAGGTTCAGGGCTAAACTGTCCCGGTGCTGGGTAAAGGACCAGGTTCAGGGCTAAACTGTCCCGGTGCTGGGTAAAGGACCAGGTTCAGGGCTAAACTGTCCCGGTGCTGGGTAAAGGACCAGCGTTGCTGGAAGAAGCCTCCTGGCAGAAGGAACCAGGTTCAGGGCTAAACTGTCCCGGTGCTGGGTAAAGGACCAGGTTCAGGGCTAAACTGTCCCGGTGCTGGGTAAAGGACCAGGTTCAGGGCTAAACTGTCCTGGTGCTGGGTAAAGGACCAGGTTCAGGGCTAAACTGTCCCGGTGCTGGGTAAAGGACCAGGTTCAGGGCTAAACTGTCCCGGTGCTGGGTAAAGGACCAGGTTCAGGGCTAAACTGTCCCGGTGCTGGGTAAAGGACCAGGTTCAGGGCTAAACTGTCCCGGTGCTGGGTAAAGGACCAGCGTTGCTGGATGAAGCCTCCTGGCAGAAGGAACCAGGTTCAGGGCTAAAATGTCCCGGTGCTGGGTAAAGGACCAGCGTTGCTGGAAGAAGCCTCCTGGCAGAAGGAACCAGGTTCAGGGCTAAACTGTCCCGGTGCTGGGTAAAGGACCAGGTTCAGGGCTAAACTGTCCCGGTGCTGGGTAAAGGACCAGGTTCAGGGCTAAACTGTCCCGGTGCTGGGTAAGGACCAGGTTCAGGGCTAAACTGTCCCGGTGCTGGGTAAAGGACCAGCGTTGCTGGAAGAAGCCTCCTGGCAGAAGGAACCAGGTTCAGGGCTAAACTGTCCCGGTGCTGGGTAAAGGACCAGGTTCAGGGCTAAACTGTCCCGGTGCTGGGTAAAGGACCAGGTTCAGGGCTAAACTGTCCCGGTGCTGGGTTAGGGCCAAGTTCAGGGCTAATCTGTCCCGGTGCTGGGTAAAGGACCAGCGTTGCTGGAAGAAGCCTCCTGACAGAAGGAACCAGGTTCAGGGCTAAACTGACCCGGTGCTGGGTAAAGGACCAGGTTTCAGGGCTAAACTGTCCCGGTGCTGGGTAAAGGACCAGGTTCAGGGCTAAACTGTCCCGGTGCTGGGTAAAGGACCAGGTTCAGGGCTAAACTGTCCCGGTGCTGGGTAAAGGACCAGGTTCAGGGCTAAACTGTCCCGGTGCTGGGTAAAGGACCAGGTTCAGGGCTAAACTGTCCCGGTGCTGGGTAAAGGACCAGGTTTAGGGCTAAACTGTCCCGGTGCTGGGTAAAGGACCAGCGTTGCTGGAAGAAGCCTCCTGGCAGAGGGAACCAGGTCAGGGCTAAACTGTCCCGGTGCTGGGTAAAGGACCAGGTTCAGGGCTAAACTGTCCCGGTGCTGGGTAAGGACCAGGTTCAGGGCTAAACTTTCCCGGTGCTGGGTAAAGGACCAGCGTTGCTGGAAGAAGCCTCCTGGCAGAGGGAACCAGGTTCAGGGGTGCTGGGTAAAGGACCAGGTTCAGGGGTGCTCTGTAAAGGACCAGGTTCAGGGGTGCTGGGTAAAGGACCAGCGGAAGAAAATAGCCCCATAACATCGTCAAAGATCCACGACCAGTTCCTGGTTGGCCAGGTGTAGTTTTAGAATAAAAATTACCACCACCACCACCACCAATAATAATAATAATAATAATAGTAATAACAACAACATCAATACCACTACTACTACTAATAAATAATAACAATACTGCTACTACTAACAATAATAATAATAATAATAATAATATAATAACAACAATACTACTACTAATAATAAT
>NW_021822868.1:0-7500 GCF_901001165.1 Salmo trutta | reverse complement strand
ACACACACAACACACACACACACACACACACACACACACACACACAGATATACACACACACACACGCACACACACACACACACACACACACAGATATCACACACACACACACACACACACAGATATACACACACACACACACACACACAACACACACACCACACACACACACACACACACACACACAGATATACACACACCACACACACACCACACACACAGATATACACACACACACACACACACACACACACACAGATATACACACAAACACCACACACACACACACACACATAGATATACACACAAACACAACACCACCACACACACACACACACACACACAGATACAACACACACACACACACACACACACACACAACACACACACACACACACGTCCAGGGCAGAAAGTAGATTTAATTTCTTGTTATACCTTTTAATGTGTAATCTGATTGATAAACAATCTGCAATAGAATCTTCCTTTATAGACACACCCTCGCTTTATAGACACACCCTCCTGCTTTATAGACACACCCTCCTGCTTTATAGACACACCCTCCTGCTTTATAGACACACCCTCTTAATTTATAGACACACCCTCCTGCTTTATAGACACACCCTCTCATTTATAGACACACCCTCCTCCTTTATAGACACACCCTCTTCATTTATAGACACACCCTCCTGCTTTATAGACACACCCTCCTGCTTTATAGACACACCCTCTTCATTTATAGACACACCCTCCTGCTTTATAGACACACCCTCCTGCTTTATAGACACACCATCTTCATTTATAGACACACCCTCCTGCTTTATAGACACACCCTCTTCATTTATAGACACACCCTCCTGCTTTATAGACACACCCTCCTGCTTTATAGACACACCCTCTTCATTTATAGACACACCCTCCTGCTTTATAGACACACCCTCCTGCTTTACAGACACACCCTCCTGCTTTATAGACACACCCTCCTCCTTTATAGACACACCCTCTTCTTTTATAGACACACCCTCCTCCTTTATAGACACAACCCTCCTGCTTTATAGACACAACCCTCCTCCTTTATAGACCACCCTCCTCCTTTATAGACACACCCTCCTGCTTTATAGACACAGCCCTCCTGCTTTATAGACACACCCTCCTGCTTTATAGACACACCCTCCCTATAACCTGTTATTGTCTGGTATTCCCTGTCTATAGCCATGTTATTACCTGGTAGCCCCTGTATATAACATGGTTATTACCCTGGTACACCCTGTATATAACCATGTTATTACCTGGTACTTCCTGTATATAACCATGTTATTACCTGGTACTCCCTGTAATAGCCATGTTATTACCTGGTACTTCCTGTATATAACCATGTTATTACCTGGTACTCCCTTGTATATAGCCATGTTATTACCTGGTACTCCCTGTATATAGCCATGTTATTACCTGGTACTCCCTGTATATAGCCATGTTATTACCTGGTACTTCCTGTATATAGCCATGTTATTACCTGGTACTCCCTGTGTTAACCATGTTATTACCTGGTAACTTCCTGTATATAGCCATGTTATTACCTGGTACTTCCTGTATATAGCCATGTTATTACCTGGTATCCCCTGTATATAACCATGTTATTACCTGGTACTCCCTGTATATAGCCATGTTATTACCTGGTATCCCCTGTATATAACCATGTATTACCTGTTACTCTCCTGTATATAGCCATGTTATTACCTGGTACTCCCTGTATATAGCCATGTTATTACCAGGTACTCCCTGTATATAGCCATGTTCTTACCTCACACACCCTGTCTATAACCATGTTATTACTGGTATCCCCTGTATATAACCATGTTATTACCTGGTACTCCCTGTAATATAACCATGTTATTACCTGGTACTCCCTGTATATAGCCATGTTCTTACCTCACACACCCTGTCTATAACCATGTTATTACCTGGTACGCCCTGTATATAGCCATGTTATTACCTGGTACTCCCTGTATATAGCCATGGTATTACCTGATACTTCCTGTATATAGACCGGGTATTACCTGGTACCCCTGTATATAGCCATGTTATTACCTGGTACTCCCTGTATATAGCCATGTTATTACCTGGTACTCCCTGTATATAGCCATGGTATTACCTGGTATCTTTGTGTATAGCCATGTTATTACCTGGTATCCTGTATATATCCATGTTATACCTGGTACTCCCTGTATATAGCCATGTTATTACCTGGTATCCCCTGTCTATAGCCATGTTATTAACTGGTACTCCCTGTATATAGCCATGTTATACCTGGTACTCCCTGTATATAACCATGTTACTACCTGGTACTCCCTGTATATAGCCATGTTATTACCTGGTACCCCCTGTATATAACCATGTTATTACCTGGTACTCCCTGTATATAGCCATGTTTATTAACTGGTACTTCCTGTATATAGCCATGTTATTACCTGGTACTTCCTGTATATAGCCATGTTATTACCTGGTACTCCCTGTATTAACCATGTTATTACCTGGTATCCCTGTATGTAGCCATGTTATTACCTGGTATTCCCTTTATATAGCCATGTTATTACCTGGTACTCCCTGTATATAGCCATGTTATTACCTGGTACTTCCTGTATATAACCATGTTATTACCTGGTACTCCCTGTATGTAGCCATGTTATTACCTGGTACTCCCTGTATATAGCCATGTTATTACCTGGTACTCCCTGTATATAGCACATGTTATTATCTGGTAGCCCTGTATATATCCATGTTATTACCTGGTACTCCCTGTATGTATATAGCCATGTTATACCTGGTATCCCTGTATATATCCATGTTATTACCTGGTACTTCCTGTATATAGCCATGTTATTACCTGGTACTCCCTGTATATAACCATGTTATTACCTGGTACTCCCTGTATATAGCCTTGTTATTACCTGGTACCTCTGCACATTGACTCAGTACTGTTGGAAAAGGACCCATCAGTAATCATGTCACTGTTAGTCTACACCTGCTGTTTACGAAGCATGTGACAAATACAATTTGATTTGACTTGCGGTTGACCTTAGAGACCAGCAGTAGAGAGTTAACCTACCTGTGAGGTTGACCTTAGAGACCAGCAGTAGACAGTTAACCTACCTGTGAGGTTGACCTTAGAGACCAGCAGTAGAGAGTTAACCTACCTGTGAGGTTGACCTTAGAGACCAGCAGTAGAGAGGTAACCTACCTGTGAGGTTGACCTTAGAGACCAGCAGTAGAGAGTTAACCTACCTGTGAGGTTGACCGTAGAGACCAGCAGTAGAGAGTTAACCTACCTGTGAGGTTGACCGTAGAGACCAGCAGTAGAGAGTTAACCTACCTGTGAGGTTGACCTTAGAGACCAGCAGTAGACAGTTAACCTACATGTGAGGTTGACCTTAGAGACCAGCAGTAGAGAGTTAACCTACCTGTGAGGTTGACCGTAGAGACCAGCAGTAGAGAGTTAACCTACCTGTGAGGTTGACCTTAGAGACCAGCAGTAGAGAGTTAACCTACCTGTGAGGTTGACCTTAGAGACCAGCAGTAGAGAGTTAACCTACCTGTGAGGTTGACCGTAGAGACCAGCAGTAGAGAGTTAACCTACCTGTGAGGTTGACCGTAGAGACCAGCAGTAGAGAGTTAACCTACCTGTGAGGTTGACCGTAGAGACCAGCAGTAGAGAGTTAACCTACCTGTGAGGTTGACCTTAGAGACCAGCAGTAGAGAGTTAACCTACCTGTGAGGTTGACCTTAGAGACCAGCAGTAGAGAGTTAACCTACCTGTGAGGTTGACCTTAGAGACCAGCAGTAGAGAGGTAACCTACCTGTACGGTTGACCTTAGAGACCAGCAGTAGAGAGTTAACTTACCTGTGAGGTTGACCTTAGAGACCAGCAGTAGAGAGTTAACCTACCTGTGAGGTTGACCTTAGAGACCAGCAGTAGAGAGTTAACCTACCTGTGAGGTTGACCTTAGAGACCAGCAGTAGAGAGTAACCTACCTGTACGGTTGACCTTAGAGACCAGCAGTAGAGAGTTAACTTACCTGTGAGGTTGACCTTAGAGACCAGCAGTAGAGAGTTAACCTACCTGTGAGGTTGACCTTAGAGACCAGCAGTAGAGAGTTAACCTACCTGTGAGGTTGACCTTAGAGACCAGCAGTAGAGAGTTAACCTACCTGTGAGGTTGACCTTAGAGACCAGCAGTAGAGTTAACCTACCTGTGAGGTTGACCGTAGAGACCAGCAGTAGAGAGTTAACCTACCTGTGAGGTTGACCGTAGAGACCAGCAGTAGAGAGTTAACCTACCTGTGAGGTTGACCGTAGAGACCAGCAGTAGAGAGTTAACCTACCTGTGAGGTTGACCTTAGAGACCAGCAGTAGACAGTTAACCTACATGTGAGGTTGACCTTAGAGACCAGCAGTAGAGAGTTAACCTACCTGTGAGGTTGACCGTAGAGACCAGCAGTAGAGAGTTAACCTACCTGTGAGGTTGACCTTAGAGACCAGCAGTAGAGAGTTAACCTACCTGTGAGGTTGACCTTAGAGACCAGCAGTAGAGAGTTAACCTACCTGTGAGGTTGACCGTAGAGACCAGTAGAGAGTTAACCTACCTGTGAGGTTGACCGTAGAGACCAGCAGTAGAGAATTAACCTACCTGTGAGGTTGACCGTAGAGACCAGCAGTAGAGAGTTAACCTACCTGTGAGGTTGACCTTAGAGACCAGCAGTAGAGAGTTAACCTACCTGTGAGGTTGACCTTAGAGACCAGCTGTAGAGAGGTAACATACCTGTACGGTTGACCTTAGAGACCAGCAGTAGAGAGTTAACCTACCTGTGAGGTTGACCGTAGAGACCAGCAGTAGAGAGTTAACCTACCTGTGAGGTTGACCGTAGAGACCAGCAGTAGAGAGTTAACCTACCTGTGAGGTTGACCTTAGAGACCAGCAGTAGACAGTTAACCTACCTGTGAGGTTGACCTTAGAGACCAGCAGTAGAGAGTTAACCTACCTGTGAGGTTGACCTTAGAGACCAGCAGTAGAGAGTTAACCCACCTGTGAGGTTGACCTTAGAGACCAGCAGTAGAGAGGTAACCTACCTGTACGGTTGACCTTAGAGACCAGCAGTAGAGAGTTCAAGACCTCGTCTTCGTCCTGTTCGTCCAGAACCTTACATTGGCGCAGGTAGGGGGTCAGTTTACCAGGAGAGATGTATCGGCTCAGGATGTAGCGGTTATTCTCCACCGACTCCCACAGAGACTCGGTGTCCTCAGCTCCGTTCTCCATCTCTACACACGCACGCACGCACGCACGCACACACACACACACACACACACACACACACACAGACAGACAGACACACACACACACAACACACACACACACACACACACACACACACACACACACACAGACACACACACACACACAGACACACACACACACACCACACACAGACAGACAGGGACACGCACACACACACCACACACACACACACACACACACACACACACACACACACACACACAGACAGACAGTGAGTGATTTAGGTTTACTATATCCATCTCTCTCTATATACAGCGCCTTGCAAAAGCATTCACCCCCTTGGCATGTTTTTCCTGTTTTCTATTTTGTTGCATTTCAACCTGTAATTTAAACTGATTTTTATTTGGATTTCATGTAACGGACAAACACAAAATAGTCCAAATTGGTGATGTGAAATGAAAAAAATAACTTGTTTAAAAAAAATTCACCCAAAAAAACAACTGAAAAGTGGTGTGTGTATATGTATTCACCCCTAAATAAGATCTGGTGCAGCCAATTACCTTCAGAAGTCACATAATTAGTTCAGTAAAGTCCACCTGTGTGCAGTCAAAGTGTCACATGATCTGTCACATGATCTCAGCATATATACAGTTAAAGTCAGGAGTTTACATACAACTTCGCAAAATACATTTAAACTCACTTTTTCACAATTCCTGACATTTAATCCTAGTAAAAATTCCCTTTCTTAGGTCAGTTAGGATCACCACTTTATTTAAGAATGTG
This sequence comes from Salmo trutta, assembly GCF_901001165.1. Classification (NCBI taxonomy): domain Eukaryota; kingdom Metazoa; phylum Chordata; class Actinopteri; order Salmoniformes; family Salmonidae; genus Salmo; species Salmo trutta. The sequence continues at coordinate 1,430 of NW_021822868.1, read as the reverse complement.
AAATGTCAGAATAAAAGTAGAGAGAATGATTTATTTCAGCTTTTATTTCTTCCATCACATTCCCAGTGGGTCAGAAGTTTACATACACTCAATTAGTATTTGGTAGCATTGCCTTTAAATTGTTTAACTTGGGTCAAACGTTTCGGGTAGCCTTCCACAAGTTCCCACAATAAGTTGGGTGAATTTTGGCCCATTCCTCCTGACAGAGCTGGTGTAACTGAGTCAGGTTTAGACCTCCTTGCTCACACAAGCTTTTTCAGTTCTGCCCACAAATGTTCTATGGGATTGAGGTCAGGGCTTTGTGATGGCCACTCCAATACCTTGACTTTGTTGTCCTTAAGCCATTTTGCCACAACTTTGGAAGAATGCTTGGGGTCATTGTCCATTTGGAAGACCCATTTGTGACCAAGCTTTAACTTCCTGACTCATGTCTTGAGATTTTGCTTCAATATATCCACATAATGTTCCTCCTCATGATGCCATCTATTTTGTGAAGTGCACCAGTCCCTCCTGCAGCAAAGCACCCCAACAACATGATGCAGCGGATCATGAGAACGCCGGTCTATGCGGAGGTGCGCACGCACAGTCCGGTGCGAGCGATTCCGGCCCCTCGCAAGTGCCGTGCTAGAGTGGGCGTGCAGCCTGGAAGGAGTATGCCTGCGCAGCGCATCTGGCCACCGGTGCGCCTCCTAGGCCCAGGCTACCCTGCGCCTGCTCTACGCACGGCAGCCATCAGGCCTCTGCACAGTCCAGTTCGCCCTGTGCCAGCACTCCGCCCGTGCAGGGCTACTGTGACTACCCAGCCAGTATGGGTGGTGCAGGCTGTGCGCTCCAGACCTCCAGTGCTGGTTCATGGCCCGGTGTATCCAGTTCCTGCTCCTCGTACTAGCCTCAAGGTGCGTGTCCCTAGTCCAGAGCTTCCGATGACAGTACCCCGTCCAGAGCTTCCGGCGACAGTACCCCGTCCAGAGCTTCCGATGACAGTACCCCGTCCAGAGCTTCCGGCGACAGTACCCCGTCCAGAGCTTCCGGCGACAGTACCCCGTCCAGAGCTTCCGGCGACAGTTCCCCGTCCAGTGCTTCCGGCGACGTCCTACAGTCCGGAGCCAAGAGAGACGGCCTACAGTCTGGAACCGAGAGAGACGGCCTACAGTCTGGAACCGAGAGAGACGACCTACAGTCCGGAACCGAGAGAGACGGCCTACAGTCCGGAACCGAGAGAGACGGCCTACAGTCCGGAACCGAGAGAGACGCCCTACAGTCCGGAACCGGCGCGGCCAGAGTCGCCCGCCAGTCCGAGGTCTCCAGCGATGCGCATCAACCCGAGGTCTCCAGCGACGCGCCTTAGCCCTGAGCCTTCAGCGGGTGGACAGGTTAGGTTGGGGACTAAGCCTGAGCCACCTCCATAGTAGGAGGATTGGGGAGGGGGG
>NW_021822867.1:85118-102689 GCF_901001165.1 Salmo trutta | reverse complement strand
AGGTTAACTGCATAGATACACTACTGCACCAGGATGGTGAGGTAAACTGCATAGATACACTACTGTCTCCAGGATGGTGAGGTTAACTGCATAGATACACTACTGTCTCCAGGATGGTGAGGTTAACTGCATAGATACACTACTGTCTCCAGGATGGTGAGGTTAACTGCATAGATACACTACTGTCTCAGGATGGTGAGGTTAATTGACAGATACACTACTGTCGCCAGGAGGTGAGGTTAACTGCACAGATACACTACTGTCTCCAGGATGGTGAGGTTAACTGCATAGATACACTACTGCCACCAGGATGGTGAGGTTAACTGCACAGATACACTACGCCACCGGATGGTGATGTTAATGCATAGATACACTACTGTCTCCAGGATGTGAGGTTAACTGCATAGATACACTACTGTCTCCAGGATGGTGAGGTTTAACTCATGATACACTACTGTCTCCAGGATGGTGAGGTTAACTGCATAGATACACTACTGGTCTCCAGGATGGTGAGGTTAACTGCATACATACACTACTGCCACCAGGATGGTGAGGTTAACTGCATAGACACTACTGTCTCCAGGATGGTGAGGTTAACTGCATAGATACACTACTGTCTCCAGGATGGTGAGGTTAACTGCACAGATACACTACTGTCTCAGGATTGGGGAGGTTAACTGCATAGATACACTACTGTCTCCAGGATGGTGAGGTTAACTGCATAGATACACTACTGTCTCCAGGATGGTGAGGTTAACTGCATAGATACACTACTGTCTCCAGGATGGTGAGGTTAACTGCATAGATACACTACTGTCTCCAGGATGGTGAGGTTAACTGCATAGATACACTACTGTCTCCAGGATGGTGAGGTTAACTGCATAGATACACTACTGTCTCCAGGATGGTGAGGTTAACTGCATAGATACACTACTGTCTCAGGATGGTGAGGTTACTGCATAGATACACTACTGTCTCCAGGATGGTGAGGTTAACTGCATAGATACACTACTGTCTCCAGGATGGTGAGGTTAACTGCATAGAACACTACTGTCTCCAGGATAGGTGTGAGGTTAACTGCCCTAGATTACCTACTGTCCTCCAGGATGGTGAGGTAACCTGCATAGATACACTACTGTCTCACCAGGATGGTGAGGTTAAACTGCACAGATAAACTTACTGGCCTACCAGGAATGGTGAGGTAACTGCACTAGATACCACTACTGTCCTCCAGGATGGTGGAGGTTTAACTGCATATACACTACTGCCCACAAATGGGTGAGGTTACTGCACAGATACACTACTGTCATCCAGGATGGTGAGGTTAACTGCATAGATACACTACTGTCTCCAGGGATGGTGAGGTTAACTGCATAGATACACCTACTGTCTCCAGGATGGTGAGGTTAACTGCCTACATTACCACTACGTCCATCCAGGCTGGTTGAGGTTAACTGCATAGATACACTACTGTCTCCAGGATGGTGAGGTTAACTGCATAGATACACTACTGTCTCCAGGATGGTGAGGTTAACTGCATAGATACACTACTGTCTCCAGGATGGTGAGGTTAACTGCATAGATACACTACTGTCTCCAGGATGGTGAGGTTACGAACTGCATAGATACACTACTGTGTCTCCAGGATGGTGGGTTAACTGCATAGATACACTACTGTCTCCAGGATGGTGAGGTTAACTGCATAGATACACTACTGTCTCCAGGATGTGAGGTTAACTGCATAGATACACTACTGTCTCCAGGATGGTGAGGTTAACTGCATAGATACACTACTGTCTCCAGGATGGTGAAGTGTTAACCCTTGCCATAGATACACTACTGTCTCCAGGATGGTGAGGTTAACTGCATAGATACACTACTGTCTCCAGGATGGTGAGGTTAACTGCAAAGATACACTACTGCCACCAGGATGGTGAGGTTAACTGCATAGATACACTACTGTCTCACAGGATGGTGAGGTTAAACTGCATAGATACACTACTGTCTCCAGAATGGTGAGGTTAACTGCATAGATAACTACTGTTCCAGGATGGTGAGGTTAACTGCATAGATACATACTGTCTCCCAGGATGGTGAGGTTAACTGATAGATACACTACTGTCCTCCAGGATGTTGAGGTTAACTGCATAGATACACTACTGCCACCAGGATGGGGAGGTTAACTGCATAGATACACTACTGTCTACAGGATGGTGAGGTTAACTGCATAGATACACTACTGCCACCAGGATGGGGAGGTTAACTGCATAGATACACTACTGTCTCCAGGATGGTGAGATTAACTGCATAGATACACTACTGTCTCCAGGATGGTGAGGTTAACTGCTAGATACACTACTGTCTCCAGGATGTGAGGTTAACTGCATAGATACACTACTTCTCCAGGATGGTTGAGGTAACTGCATAGATACACTACTGTCTCCAGGATGGTGAGGTTAACTGCATAGATACACTACTGTCTCCAGGATGGTGAGCTTAACTGCATAGATACACTACAGTCTCCAGGATGGTGAGGTTAACTGCATAGATACACTACTGTCTCCAGGATGGTGAGGTTAACTGTATAGATACACTACTGCCACCAGGATGGTGAGGTTAACTGCATAGATACACTACTGTCTCCAGGATGGTGAGGTTAACTGCATAGATACTACTGTCTCCAGAATGGTGAGGGTTAACTGCATAGATACACTACTGTCTCCAGGATGGTGAGGTTAACTGCATAGATACACTACTGTCTCCAGAATGGTGAGGTTAACTGCATAGATACACTACTGTCTCCAGGATGGTGAGGTTAACTGCATAGATACACTACTGTCTCCAGGATGGTGAGGTTAACTGCATAGATACACTACTGTCTCCAGGATGGTGAGGTTAACTGCATAGATACACTACTGTCTCCAGGATGGTGAGGTTAACTGCATAGATACACTACTGTCTCCAGGATGGTGAGGTTAACTGCATAGATACACTACTGTCTCCAGGATGGTGAGGTTAACTGCATAGATACACTACTGTCTCCAGGAGTGCGTGGAGGTTAACTGCATAGCTACACTACTGTCTCCAGGATGGTGAGGTTAACTGCATAGATACACTACTGTCTCCAGGATGGTGAGGTTAACTGCATAGATACACTACTGTCTCCAGGATGGTGAGGTTAACTGCATAGATACACTACTGTCTCCTTGATGGTGAGGTTAACTGCATAGATACACTACTGTCTCCAGGATGGTGAGGTTAACTGCATAGATACACTACTGTCTCCAGGATGGTGAGGTTAACTGCATAGATACACTACTGTCTCCAGGATGGTGAGGTTAACTGCATAGATACACTACTGTCCTCCAGGATGGTGAGGTTAACTGCATAGATACACTACTGTCTCCAGGATGGTGAGGTTAACTGCATAGATACACTACTGCCACCAGGATGGTGAGGTTAACTGCATAGATACACTACTGCCACCAGGATGGTGAGATTAACTGCATAGATACACTACTGCCACCAGGATGGTGAGGTTAACTGCATAGATACACTACTGTCACCAGGATGGTGAGGTTAACTGCATAGATACACTACTGTCACCAGGATGGTGAGGTTAACTGCATAGATACACTACTGCCACCAGGATGGTGAGGTTAACTGCATAGATACACTACTGCCACCAGGATGGTGAGGTTAACTCCATAGATACACTACTGTCTACAGGATGGTGAGGTTAACTGCATAGATACACTACTGTCTCCAGGATGGTGAGGGTTAACTTCATAGATCACTACTGTCTCCAGGATGGTGAGGTTAACTGCATAGATACACTACTGTCCTCCAGGATGGTGAGGTTAACTGCATAGATACACTACTGTCTCCAGGATGGTGAGGTTAACTGCATAGATACACTACTGTCTCCAGGATGGTGAGGTTAACTGCATAGATACACTACTGTCTCCAGGATGGTGAGGTTAACTGCATAGATACACTACTGTCTCCAGGATGGTGAGGTTAACTGCACAGATACACTACTGTCTCCAGGATGGTGAGGTTAACTGCATAGATACACTACTGTCTCCAGGATGGTGAGGTTAACTGCATAGATACACTACTGTCTCCAGGATGGTGAGGTTAACTGCATAGATACACTACTGTCTCCAGGATGGTGAGGTTAACTGCATAGATACACTACTGTCTCCAGGATGGTGAGGTTAACTGCATAGATACACTACTGTCTCCAGGATGGTGAGGTTAACTGCATAGATACACTACTGTCTCCAGGATGGTGAGGTTACTGCATAGATACACTACTGTCTCCAGGATGTGAGGTTAACTGCATAGATACACTACTGTCTCCAGGATGGTGAGGTTAACTGCATAGATACACTACGTCTCCAGGATGGTGAGGTTAACTGCATAGATACACTACTGCCACCAGGATGGTGAGGTTAACTGCATAGATACACTACTGTCTCCAGGATGGTGAGGTTAACTGCATAGATACACTACTGCCACCAGGATGGTGAGGTTAACTACATAGATACACTACTGTCTCCATGATGGTGAGGTTAACTGCATAGATACACTACTGCCACCAGGATGGTGAGGTTAACTGCATAGATACACTACTGCCACCAGGATGGTGAGGTTAACTACATAGATACACTACTGTCTCCATGATGGTGAGGTTAACTGCATAGATACACTACTGCCACCAGGATGGTGAGGTTAACTGCATAGATACACTACTGCCACCAGGATGGGGAGGTTAACTGCATAGATACACTACTGTCTCCAGGATGGTGAGGTTAACTGCATAGATACACTACTGTCTCCAGGATGGTGAGGTTAACTGCATAGATACACTACTGTCTCCAGGATGGTGAGGTTAACTGCATAGATACACTACTGTCTCCAGGATGGTGAGGTTAACTGCATAGATACACTACTGTCTCCAGGATGGTGAGGTTAACTGCATAGATACACTACTGTCTCCAGGATGGTGAGGTTAACTGCATAGATACACTACTGTCTCCAGGATGGTGAGGTTAACTGCATAGATACACTACTGTCTCCAGGATGGTGAGGTTAACTGCATAGATACACTACTGTCTCCAGGATGGTGAGGTTAACTGCATAGATACACTACTGTCTCCAGGATGGTGAGGTTAACTGCATAGATACACTACTGTCTCCAGGATGGTGAGGTTAACTGCATAGATACACTACTGTCTCCAGGATGGTGAGGTTAACTGCATAGATACACTACTGCCACCAGGATGGTGAGGTTAACTGCATAGATACACTACTGTCTCCAGGATGGTGAGGTTAACTGCATAGATACACTACTGTCTCCAGGATGGTGAGGTTAACTGCATAGATACACTACTGCCACCAGGATGGTGAGGTTAACTGCATAGATACACCACTGCCACCAGGATGGTGAGATTAACTGCATAGATACACTACTGCCACCAGGATGGTGAGGTTAACTGCATAGATACACTACTGTCACCAGGATGGTGAGGTTAACTGCATAGATACACTACTGTCACCAGGATGGTGAGGTTACTGCATAGATACACTACTGCCACCAGGATGGTGAGGTTAACTGCATAGATACACTACTGCCACCAGGATGGTGAGGTTAACTGCATAGATACACTACTGTCTCCAGGATGGTGAGGTTAACTGCATAGATACACTACTGTCTCCAGGATGGTGAGGTTAACTGCATAGATACACTACTGTCTCCAGGATGGTGAGGTTAACTGCATAGATACACTACTGTCTCCAGGATGGTGAGGTTAACTGCATAGATACACTACTGTCTCCAGGATGGTGAGGTTAACTGCATAGATACACTACTGTCTCCAGGATGGTGAGGTTAACTGCATAGATACACTACTGTGTCCAGGATGGTGAGCTTAACTGCACAGCTACACTACTGTCACTAGGATGGTGAGGTTAACTGCATAGATACACTACTGCCACCAGGATGGTGAGGTTAACTGCATAGATACACTACTGCCACCAGGATGGTGAGGTTAACTGCATAGATACACTACTGTCTCCAGGATGGTGAGGTTAACTGCATAGATACACTACTGCCACCAGGATGGTGAGGTTAACTGCACAGATACACTACTGTCTCCAGGATGGTGAGGTTAACTGCATAGATACACTGCTGTCTCCAGGATGGTGAGGTTAACTGCATAGATACACTACTGTCTCCAGGATGGTGAGGTTAACTGCACAGATACACTACTGTCTCCAGGATGGTGAGGTTAACTGCATAGATACACTACTGCCACCAGGATGGTGAGGTTAACTGCACAGATACACTACTGTCTCCAGGATGGTGAGGTTAACTGCATAGATACACTACTGCCACCAGGATGGTGAGGTTAACTGCACAGATACACTACTGCCACCAGGATGGTGAGGTTAACTGCATAGATACACTACTGTCTCCAGGATGGTGAGGTTAACTGCATAGATACACTACTGTCTCCAGGATGGTGAGGTTAACTGCATAGATACACTACTGTCTCCAGGATGGTGAGGTTAACTGCATAGATACACTACTGCCACCAGGATGGTGAGGTTAACTGCATAGATACACTACTGTCTCCAGGATGGTGAGGTTAACTGCATAGATACACTACTGTCTCCAGGATGGTGAGGACTCTCAGGATGGTGAGGTTAACTGCATAGATACACTACTGTCTCCAGGATGGTGAGGTTAACTGCACAGATACACTACTGTCTCCAGGATGGTGAGGTTAACTGCACATATACACTACTGTCTCCAGGATGGTGAGGTTAACTGCATAGATACACTACTGCCACCAGGATGGTGAGGTTAACTGCACAGATACACTACTGCCACCAGGATGGTGAGGTTAACTGCATAGATACACTACTGTCTCCAGGATGGTGAGGTTAACTGCATAGATACACTACTGTCTCCAGGATGGTGAGGTTAACTGCATAGATACACTACTGTCTCCAGGATGGTGAGGTTAACTGCATAGATACACTACTGTCTCCAGGATGGTGAGGTTAACTGCATACATACACTACTGCCACAGGATGGTGAGGTTAACTGCATAGATACACTACTGTCTCCAGGATGGTGAGGTTAACTGCATAGATACACTACTGTCTCCAGGATGGTGAGGTTAACTGCATAGATACACTACTGTCTCCAGGATGGTGAGGTTAACTGCACAGATACACTACTGTCTCCAGGATGGTGAGGTTAACTGCACAGATACACTACTGTCTCCAGGATGGTGAGGTTAACTGCATAGATACACTACTGTCTCCAGGATGGTGAGGTTAACTGCATAGATACACTACTGTCTCCAGGATGGTGAGGTTAACTGCATAGATACACTACTGTCTCCAGGATGGTGAGGTTAACTGCATAGATACACTACTGTCTCCAGGATGGTGAGGTTAACTGCATAGATACACTACTGTCTCCAGGATGGTGAGGTTAACTGCATAGATACACTACTGTCTCCAGGATGGTGAGGTTAACTGCATAGATACACTACTGTCTCCAGGATGGTGAGGCTAACTGCATAGATACACTACTGCCACCAGGATGGTGAGGTTAACTGCATAGATACACTACTGTCTCCAGGATGGTGAGGATAACTGCATAGATACACTACTGTCATCAGGATGGTGAGGTTAACTGCATAGATACACTACTGCCACCAGGATGGTGAGGTTAACTGCATAGATACACTACTGTCTCCAGGATGGTGAGGTTAACTGCATAGATACACTACTGCCACCAGGATGGTGAGGTTAACTGCATAGATACACTACTGCCACCAGGATGGTGAGGTTAACTGCATAGATACACTACTGTCCTCCAGGATGGTGAGGTTAACTGCATAGATACACTACTGTCTCCAGGATGGTGAGGTTAACTGCATAGATACACTACTGTCTCCAGGATGGTGAGGTTAACTGCACAGATACACTACTGTCTCCAGGATGGTGAGGTAACTGCACAGATACACTACTGTCTCCAGGATGGTGAGGTTAACTGCATAGATACACTACTGTCTCCAGGATGGTGAGGTTAACTGCATAGATACACTACTGTCTCCAGGATGGTGAGGTTAACTGCATAGATACACTACTGTCTCCAGGATGGTGAGGTTAACTGCATAGATACACTACTGTCTCCAGGATGGTGAGGTTAACTGCACAGATACACTACTGTCTCCAGGATGGTGAGGTTAACTGCACATATACACTACTGTCTCCAGGATGGTGAGGTTAACTGCATAGATACACTACTGCCACCAGGATGGTGAGGTTAACTGCACAGATACACTACTGCCACCAGGATGGTGAGGTTAACTGCATAGATACACTACTGTCTCCAGGATGGTGAGGTTAACTGCATAGATACACTACTGTCTCCAGGATGGTGAGGTTAACTGCATAGATACACTACTGTCTCCAGGATGGTGAGGTTAACTGCATAGATACACTACTGTCTCCAGGATGGTGAGGTTAACTGCATACATACACTACTGCCACCAGGATGGTGAGGTTAACTGCATAGATACACTACTGTCTCCAGGATGGTGAGGTTAACTGCATAGATACACTACTGTCTCCAGGATGGTGAGGTTAACTGCATAGATACACTACTGTCTCCAGGATGGTGAGGTTAACTGCACAGATACACTACTGTCTCCAGGATGGTGAGGTTAACTGCACAGATACACTACTGTCTCCAGGATGGTGAGGTTAACTGCATAGATACACTACTGTCTCCAGGATGGTGAGGTTAACTGCATAGATACACTACTGTCTCCAGGATGGTGAGGTTAACTGCATAGATACACTACTGTCTCCAGGATGGTGAGGTTAACTGCATAGATACACTACTGTCTCCAGGATGGTGAGGTTAACTGCATAGATACACTACTGTCTCCAGGATGGTGAGGTTAACTGCATAGATACACTACTGTCTCCAGGATGGTGAGGTTAACTGCATAGATACACTACTGTCTCCAGGATGGTGAGGCTAACTGCATAGATACACTACTGCCACCAGGATGGTGAGGTTAACTGCATAGATACACTACTGTCTCCAGGATGGTGAGGATAACTGCATAGATACACTACTGTCATCAGGATGGTGAGGTTAACTGCATAGATACACTACTGCCACCAGGATGGTGAGGTTAACTGCATAGATACACTACTGTCTCCAGGATGGTGAGGTTAACTGCATAGATACACTACTGCCACCAGGATGGTGAGGTTAACTGCATAGATACACTACTGCCACCAGGATGGTGAGGTTAACTGCATAGATACACTACTGTCTCCAGGATGGTGAGGTTAACTGCATAGATACACTACTGTCTCCAGGATGGTGAGGTTAACTGCATAGATACACTACTGTCTCCAGGATGGTGAGGTTAACTGCACAGATACACTACTGTCTCCAGGATGGTGAGGTTAACTGCATAGATACACTACTGTCTCCAGGATGGTGAGGTTAACTGCATAGATACACTACTGTCTCCAGGATGGTGAGGTTAGATACCTACTGCTCCGATGGAGGTTACTGAGAGTAACTACTGTCTCCAGGATGGTGAGGTTAACTGCATAGATACACTACTGTCTCCAGGATGGTGAGGTTAACTGCATAGATACACTACTGTCTCCAGGATGGTGAGGTTAACTGCATAGATACACTAACTGGTCTCCAGGATGGTGAGGTTAACTGCATAGATACACTACTGTCTCCAGGATGGTGAGGTTAACTGCATAGATACACTACTGTCTCCAGGATGGTGAGGTTAACTGCATAGATACACTACTGCCACCAGGATGGTGAGGTTAACTGCATAGATACACTACTGTCTCCAGGATGGTGAGGTTAACTGCATAGATACACTACTGTCTCCAGGATGGTTGAGGTTAACTAGCATAGATACACTACTGTCCTCCAGGATGGTGAGGTTAACTACATAGATACACTACTGTCTCCATGATGGTGAGGTTAACTGCATAGATACACTACTGCCACCAGGATGGTGAGGTTAACTGCATAGATACACTACTGCCTCCAGGATGGGGAGGTTAACTGCATAGATACACTACTGTCTCCAGGATGGTGAGGTTAACTGCATAGATACACTACTGTCTCCAGGATGGTGAGGTTAACTGCATAGATACACTACTGTCTCCAGGATGGTGAGGTTAACTGCATAGATACACTACTGTCTCCAGGATGGTGAGGTTAACTGCATAGATACACTACTGTCTCCAGGATGGTGAGGTTAACTGCATAGATACACTACTGTCTCCAGGATGGTGAGGTTAACTGCATAGATACACTACTGTCTCCAGGATGGTGAGGTTAACTGCATAGATACACTACTGTCTCCAGGATGGTGAGGTTAACTGCATAGATACACTACTGTCTCCAGGATGGTGAGGTTAACTGCATAGATACACTACTGTCTCCAGGATGGTGAGGTTAACTGCATAGATACACTACTGTCTCCAGGATGGTGAGGTTAACTGCATAGATACACTACTGTCTCCAGGATGGTGAGGTTAACTGCATAGATACACTACTGTCTCCAGGATGGTGAGGTTAACTGCATAGATACACTACTGTCTCCAGGATGGTGAGGTTAACTGCATAGATACACTACTGTCTCCAGGATGGTGAGGTTAACTGCATAGATACACTACTGTCTCCAGGATGGTGAGGTTAACTGCATAGATACACTACTGTCTCCAGGATGGTGAGGTTAACTGCATAGATACACTACTGCTCCAGGATGGTGAGGTTAACTGCATAGATACACTACTGCCACCAGGATGGTGAGGTTAACTGCATAGATACACCACTGCCACCAGGATGGTGAGATTAACTGCATAGATACACTACTGCCACCAGGATGGTGAGGTTAACTGCATAGATACACTACTGTCACCAGGATGGTGAGGTTAACTGCATAGATACACTACTGTCACCAGGATGGTGAGGTTAACTGCATAGATACACTACTGCCACCAGGATGGTGAGGTTAACTGCATAGATACACTACTGCCACCAGGATGGTGAGGTTAACTGCATAGATACACTACTGTCTCCAGGATGGTGAGGTTAACTGCATAGATACACTACTGTCTCCAGGATGGTGAGGTTAACTGCATAGATACACTACTGTCTCCAGGATGGTGAGGTTAACTGCATAGATACACTACTGTCTCCAGGATGGTGAGGTTAACTGCATAGATACACTACTGTCTCCAGGATGGTGAGGTTAACTGCATAGATACACTACTGTCTCCAGGATGGTGAGGTTAACTGCATAGATACACTACTGTGTCCAGGATGGTGAGGTTAACTGCACAGCTACACTACTGTCACTAGGATGGTGAGGTTAACTGCATAGATACACTACTGCCACCAGGATGGTGAGGTTAACTGCATAGATACACTACTGCCACCAGGATGGTGAGGTTAACTGCATAGATACACTACTGTCTCCAGGATGGTGAGGTTAACTGCATAGATACACTACTGCCACCAGGATGGTGAGGTTAACTGCACAGATACACTACTGTCTCCAGGATGGTGAGGTTAACTGCATAGATACACTACTGTCTCCAGGATGGTGAGGTTAACTGCATAGATACACTACTGTCTCCAGGATGGTGAGGTTAACTGCACAGATACACTACTGTCTCCAGGATGGTGAGGTTAACTGCATAGATACACTACTGCCACCAGGATGGTGAGGTTAACTGCACAGATACACTACTGCCACCAGGATGGTGAGGTTAACTGCATAGATACACTACTGTCTCCAGGATGGTGAGGTTAACTGCATAGATACACTACTGTCTCCAGGATGGTGAGGTTAACTGCATAGATACACTACTGTCTCCAGGATGGTGAGGTTAACTGCATAGATACACTACTGTCTCCAGGATGGTGAGGTTAACTGCATACATACACTACTGCCACCAGGATGGTGAGGTTAACTGCATAGATACACTACTGTCTCCAGGATGGTGAGGTTAACTGCACAGATACACTACTGTCTCCAGGATGGTGAGGTTAACTGCATAGATACACTACTGTCTCCAGGATGGTGAGGTTAACTGCACAGATACACTACTGTCTCCAGGATGGTGAGGTTAACTGCACAGATACACTACTGTCTCCAGGATGGTGAGGTTAACTGCATAGATACACTACTGTCTCCAGGATGGTGAGGTTAACTGCATAGATACACTACTGTCTCCAGGATGGTGAGGTTAACTGCATAGATACACTACTGTCTCCAGGATGGTGAGGTTAACTGCATAGATACACTACTGTCTCCAGGATGGTGAGGTTAACTGCATAGATACACTACTGTCTCCAGGATGGTGAGGTTAACTGCATAGATACACTACTGTCTCCAGGATGGTGAGGTTAACTGCATAGATACACTACTGTCTCCAGGATGGTGAGGCTAACTGCATAGATACACTACTGCCACCAGGATGGTGAGGTTAACTGCATAGATACACTACTGTCTCCAGGATGGTGAGGTTAACTGCATAGATACACTACTGTCATCAGGATGGTGAGGTTAACTGCATAGATACACTACTGCCACCAGGATGGTGAGGTTAACTGCATAGATACACTACTGTCTCCAGGATGGTGAGGTTAACTGCATAGATACACTACTGCCACCAGGATGGTGAGGTTAACTGCATAGATACACTACTGCCACCAGGATGGTGAGGTTAACTGCATAGATACACTACTGTCTCCAGGATGGTGAGGTTAACTGCATAGATACACTACTGTCTCCAGGATGGTGAGGTTAACTGCATAGATACACTACTGTCTCCAGGATGGTGAGGTTAACTGCACAGATACACTACTGTCTCCAGGATGGTGAGGTTAACTGCACAGATACACTACTGTCTCCAGGATGGTGAGGTTAACTGCATAGATACACTACTGTCTCCAGGATGGTGAGGTTAACTGCATAGATACACTACTGTCTCCAGGATGGTGAGGTTAACTGCATAGATACACTACTGTCTCCAGGATGGTGAGGTTAACTGCATAGATACACTACTGTCTCCAGGATGGTGAGGTTAACTGCATAGATACACTACTGTCTCCAGGATGGTGAGGTTAACTGCATAGATACACTACTGTCTCCAGGATGGTGAGATTAACTGCATAGATACACTACTGTCTCCAGGATGGTGAGGCTAACTGCATAGATACACTACTGCCACCAGGATGGTGAGGTTAACTGCATAGATACACTACTGTCTCCAGGATGGTGAGGTTAACTGCATAGATACACTACTGTCATCAGGATGGTGAGGTTAACTGCATAGATACACTACTTCCACCAGGATGGTGAGGTTAACTGCATAGATACACTACTGTCTCCAGGATGGTGAGGTTAACTGCATAGATACACTACTGCCACCAGGATGGTGAGGTTAACTGCATAGATACACTACTGCCACCAGGATGGTGAGGTTAACTGCATAGATACACTACTGCCACCAGGATGGTGAGGTTAACTGCATAGATACACTACTGCCACCAGGATGGTGAGGTTAACTGCATAGATACACTACTGTCTCCAGGATGGTGAGGTTAACTGCATAGATACACTACTGCCACCAGGATGGTGAGGTTAACTGCATAGATACACTACTGTCTCCAGGATGGTGAGGTTAACTGCATAGATACACTACTGTCTCCAGGATGGTGAGGTTAACTGCATAGATACACTACTGTCTCCAGGATGGTGAGGTTAACTGCACAGATACACTACTGTCTCCAGGATGGTGAGGTTAACTGCATAGATACACTACTGCCACCAGGATGGTGAGGTTAACTGCATAGATACACTACTGCCACCAGGATGGTGAGGTTAACTGCATAGATACACTACTGTCTCCAGGATGGTGAGGTTAACTGCATAGATACACTACTGCCACCAGGATGGTGAGGTTAACTGCATAGATACACTACTGTCTCCAGGATGGTGAGGTTAACTGCATAGATACACTACTGTCTCCAGGATGGTGAGGTTAACTGCATAGATACACTACTGTCTCCAGGATGGTGAGGTTAACTGCATAGATACACTACTGTCTCCAGGATGGTGAGGTTAACTGCATAGATACACTACTGCCACCAGGATGGTGAGGTTAACTGCACAGATACACTACTGTCTCCAGGATGGTGAGGTTAACTGCATAGATACACTACTGCCACCAGGATGGTGAGGTTAACTGCACAGATACACTACTGCCACCAGGATGGTGAGGTTAACTGCATAGATACACTACTGTCTCCAGGATGGTGAGGTTAACTGCATAGATACACTACTGCCACCAGGATGGTGAGGTTAACTGCATAGATACACTACTGCCACCAGGATGGTGAGGTTAACTGCATAGATACACTACTGCCACCAGGATGGTGAGTTTAACTGCATAGATACACTACTGCCACCAGGATGGTGAGGTTAACTGCATAGATACACTACTGTCTCCAGGATGGTGAGGTTAACTGCATAGATACACTACTGCCACCAGGATGGTGAGGTTAACTGCATAGATACACTACTGTCTCCAGGATGGTGAGGTTAACTGCATAGATACACTACTGTCTCCAGGATGGTGAGGTTAACTGCATAGATACACTACTGTCTCCAGGATGGTGAGGTTAACTGCATAGATACACTACTGCCACCAGGATGGTGAGGTTAACTGCATAGATACACTACTGTCTCCAGGATGGTGAGGTTAACTGCATAGATACACTACTGTCTCCAGGATGGTGAGGTTAACTGCATAGATACACTACTGCCACCAGGATGGTGAGGTTAACTGCATAGATACACTACTGTCTCCAGGATGGTGAGGTTAACTGCATAGATACACTACTGTCTCCAGGATGGTGAGGTTAACTGCATAGATACACTACTGCCACCAGGATGGTGAGGTTAACTGCATAGATACACTACTGTCTCCAGGATGGTGAGGTTAACTGCACAGATACACTACTGTCTCCAGGATGGTGAGGTTAACTGCACAGATACACTACTGTCTCCAGGATGGTGAGGTTAACTGCACAGATACACTACTGTTTTAGGCTATTTGCATTACATTTTACATTTTAGTCATTTAGCAGACACTCTTATCCAGAGCTACTTACAGTAGTGAATGCATACATTTCGTACCTTTTTTCTCTGTACTGGTCCCCCGTACATTCAGTAATGTGCCGTTTTTTGAGTAAGACAGAAGGAATGAGAGAATTATGGTGTCCTCCTTGTCTGACTGACAAGCATGGGAAAAAATACCAGAATTAAAGAGAAATGTGCCATAATTGGACAGTCTAATTACGAACTTGCAGCTTTGCAGGCGAGGAAGGGGATACTCTTCTTCATTGTGGAAACAGTGTTACATGTCATTTTTATCAGTGTGTTATCCATTAGTTAGCTGCATGTCTTAATTACTCGGCAGCTTGAGGAGCCTCTACCTTTTCAGCATGGAATCTGACGCACTGAGGTGCACAGACAGACGTGAAACAGTTTATCAAAAGGTGGATCTTACAAACGCTGTCATTTTATGGTATCTTAAATGATCCCAATAGCATCCCCCCCCATAACATTATTAGGTAAAGGATGAGAGATAGATAAAAGAAAGTCAGAAAGATAGAGAGAGAGAGATTGAGGGAGAGAGAGAGAAAGATAAATAAAGATAGAGAGAGAAAGAGACAGAGAGACAGAGAGAGAGAAATACAGAGAGAGACAGAGAGAGAGAGAGAAATAAAGAAGAAGAGAGACAAACAAAGAAGAAGACAGTCTATCGACACTAGGACAGACGTAGACACAATAAGTCAGTGTCCAGCCCATGGTAAAATATACTGGCCTAGCCTATCGAGGCCCCTCCAGACACCCTTTCTGGACCCCAGAGTCACTAAGTCTTCTCGGGTTCACCACGCTGTCATAGCCGCTCTCCCCATGAGCTCCACTCACACCATTTTATAGATCAGATCACTATTAAACCGTCAAATTGTTGAGACCTTATCAAAACGTGGATCTTACAAATGCTGTCGTTTTATGGTATCTTAAATAATCCCATAGACCTGCAACTGTTTCTCCTCCCAGGGCCGAATGAGTTTAAACAGGTGCTCACACCACACAGGCATATAGAGACAGTAATCACAGGGATGTAAAGACCAGAAAGATCCGCCTCTGTGAAATGTAAAGACACAGTGAATCAATTCACATGTCTAGGAATTGACTTGAATAGTCCAGGTGAGTAAGAACAGATGAATTAATGAATTGCTGATAATGGCTATACAGTCATAGACTGCTACCTGACATGAACGGCAGGGATAATACTTTTAGAGACAGACATTTTTGTGAGCGATTTCTTTTTTCTATACAGATATTTTTAACATACTCCTCTCCATTAACTGGATTTAGACTGATATCGACTGCTTTATAACTCCCGGCTATCTCTAGAGAAAACCTTGTGTGGTTCTAGTGAATTACAATAGAGAGAAATCTGTACCCATTAAACACTCCCTCTTTGGAGTGGCATTTGAGTCAATGCAGCAGCAGACTTGGACCGTTTTCTATGATGTCAATTCACGCTTTCCGCTCTTCATGTGAAAATTGATAATTGATGTGCTCTGCTGAGTAAATAAGAAAAATGAACACAAACAAGCGCTTAGTGAAAGTCTCAATCAGGAATGAAAAATACTTTCTGAAAACCTCAGCTCATTTGTTTCCAGTTCACAGATCTGCAAGATTAGCTGGATGACTTTGTGTATAGCGTTAGCAAACTGTAACTAAGCAAAGTAATACATTTACAGTTGACTGGGGAGCACTTACACAACTATGGCCCCCAAGGACAGCCACATCTACAGCATAGTGTTTACTCTGTTGCTATAGTAACTGCCCCAGAGACAGCAACACCTATAGTATCTACTCTGTTGCTATAGTAACTGCCCCAAGGTCAGCAACACCTTTAGGATCTGCCATGTTGCTATAGTAACCGCCCCAGAGACAACAACACCTATAGTATCTACTCTGTTGCTATAGTAACTGCCCCAAGGTCAGCAACACCCTTAGGGTCTGTCCTGTTGCTATAGTAACCGCCCCAGAGACAGCAACACCTATAGGATCTGCCCTGTTGCTATAGGAACTGCCCCAGTGACAGCAACACCTATAGGATCTGCCCTGTTGCTATAGGAACCGCCCCAGAGACAGCAACACCTATAGGATCTGCCCTGTTGCTATACTAACCGCCCCAGAGACAGCAACACCTATAGGATCTGCCCTGTTGCTATAGTAACTGCCCAAGAGTCAGGAACACCTATAGTATCTACTCTGTTGCTATAGTAATTGCCCCAAAGTCAGCAACACCTATAGGATCTGCCCTGTTGCTAGACAGCAACACCTATAGTATCTACTCTGTTGCTATAGGAACCGCCCCAGAGACAGC
>NW_021822867.1:35118-80118 GCF_901001165.1 Salmo trutta | reverse complement strand
TGTGTGTTTGTGGGGGAAGAGGGGGTGTGTGTTTGTGGGGGGAGGAGGGGGTGTGTGTTTGTGGGGGAGGAGGGGGTGTGTGTTTGTGGGGGGAAGGGCGTGTGTGTTTGTGGGGGGAGGAGGGGGTGTGTATTTGTGGGGGAGGAGGGGGTGTGTGTGTGTGGGGGAGGAGGGGGTGTGTGTTTGTGGGGGAGGAGGGGGGTGTGTGTTTGTGGGGGAGGAGGGGGTGTGTGTTTGTGGGGGAGGAGGGGGTGTGTGTTTGTAGGGGGAGGAGGGGGTGTGTGTTTGTGGGGGGAAGGGCGTGTGTGTTTGTGGGGGGAGGAGGGGTGTGTGTATTTGTGGGGGAGGAGGGGGTGTGTGTTGTGTGGGGAGGAGGGGGTGTGTGTTTGTGGGGGAGGAGGGGGTGTGTGTTTGTGGGGGAGGAGGGGGTGTGTGTGTGGGGAGGAGGGGGTGTGTGTGTGTGGGGGAGGAGGGGGGTGTGTGTTTGTGGGGGAGGAGGGGGTGTGTGTTTGTGGGGAGGAGGGGGTGTGTGTTTGTGGGGGAGGAGGGGGTGTGTGTTTGTGGGGGAGGAGGGGGTGTGTGTTTGTGGGGGAGGAGGGGTGTGTGTTTGTGGGGGGAGGAGGGGGTGTGTGTTTGTGGGGGAGGAGGGGGTGTGTGTTTGTGGGGGAGGAGGGGGTGTGTGTTTGTGGGGGAGGAGGGGGTGTGTGTTTGTGGGGGGAGGAGGGGGTGTGTGTTTGTGGGGGAGGAGGGGGTGTGTTTGTGGGGGAGGAGGGGGTGTGTGTTTGTGGGGGAGGAGGGGGTGTGTGTTTGTGGGGGAGGAGGGGGTGTGTGTTTGTGGGGGAGGAGGGGGTGTGTGTTTGTGGGGGAGGAGGGGGTGTGTGTTTGTGGGGGAGGAGGGGGTGTGTGTTTGTGGGGGAGGAGGGGTGTGTGTTTGTGGGGGAGGAGGGGGTGTGTGTTTGTGGGGGAGGAGGGGGTGTGTGTTTGTGGGGGAGGAGGGGGTGTGTGTTTGTGGGGGAGGAGGGGGTGTGTGTTTGTGGGGGAGGAGGGGGTGTGTGTTTGTTGGGGAGGAGGGGGTGTGTGTTTGTGGGGGAGGAGGGGGTGTGTGTTTGTGGGGGAGGAGGGGGTGTGTGTTTGTGGGGGAGGAGGGGGTGTGTTATCGTGTTTTAAGGTGTCTGGTTAAAAGCCACAAAATCCCAAGTTGTTTTCTTTGGCATCACATCACTTTTTTTTGGAAAGGCTTTTATCATGTTGTTCTGAATGTATTGTATTACACTCCCTCCGCCCTTTTGACAGGTCAATAGCAAAACAGAGTTTCTCTTTGGTTTTATGGCTGCAATACAGTTCCGCATGGAGAGAGCCTCTACAGCAGAACTCAGTCTAGCCTCCGCTGGTGACGCCAGGACTAAATCGAATCACCAGCTGAACAGAGACACCAACAAAACTGTCAAAAGAGAGAGACTTCTAGAAAGAAGGAACTTGTGTGAAACTGTTTAAATTGAACTTGAGGAAGAATGATTTAACACGGAATGAAAACATGTCTAAAATGAGTTTCAGATGAATTGGGATATTTATATATATATATATATATTTATATCGTCAATTCTCTCAACACTTTCCGGTTAGAAGTGTGTTAGAGTAGAGAGAAGAAGTATTGAATGGATGGGTTTGAGGTAGGATTGTGTTTATAAATGTTCTATGTCATAGTAATAACGCTGTTATTACATTACAGATACATTGGATAGAGGTTTATAAAACAGCAATTTAACTGACGCATGAGTAACCCTTAACTTCTACAATATATTGTTTCTGATGTTGTAATTTTCAGCATTCATTTTCAAAATAAGGATAGGGAAAAT
Organism: Salmo trutta; assembly: GCF_901001165.1. Lineage (NCBI taxonomy): Eukaryota > Metazoa > Chordata > Actinopteri > Salmoniformes > Salmonidae > Salmo > Salmo trutta. The sequence goes on along the minus strand of NW_021822867.1, from coordinate 78,262 downwards.
AACTTCCTCTTACATAGTATTAGCAATGCATCCTCCAAGGACAATGGAGAAAATAAATGATGAAGTGTGTTGCCCTTTTAATTATGGAGTGTGTTGCCCTTTTAATTACGGAGTGAGTTGCCCTTTTAATTACGGAGTGAGTTGCCCTTTTAATTATGGAGTGTGTTGCCCTTTTAATTATGGAGTGTGTTGCCCTTTTAATTACGGAGTGAGTTGCCCTTTTAATTATGGAGTGTGTTGCCCTTTTAATTACGGAGTGTGTTGCCCTTTTAATTATAGAGTGTGTTGCCCTTTTAATTAGGGAGTGTGTTGCCCTTTTAATTATGGAGTGTGTTGCCCTTTTAATTATGGAGTGTGTTGCCCTTTTAATTACGGAGTGAGTTGCCCTTTTAATTATGGAGTGTGTTGCCCTTTTAATTATGGAGTGTGTTGCCCTTTTAATTATGGAGTGTGTTGCCCTTTTAATTACGGAGTGAGTTGCCCTTTTAATTATGGAGTGTGTTGCCCTTTTAATTATGGAGTGTGTTGCCCTTTTAATTATGGAGTGTGTTGCCCTTTTAATTACGGAGTGTGTTGCCCTTTTAATTATGGAGTGTGTTGCCCTTTTAATTATGGAGTGTGTTGTCCTTTTAATTACGGAGTGTGTTGCCCTTTTAATTAGGGAGTGTGTTGCCCTTTTAGTTATGGAGTGTGTTGCCCTTTTAGTTATGGAGTGTGTTGCCCTTTTAATTATGGAGTTCGGTGAGGTCTGTAGATTCTGAACTATGTTGCAGTTTTAATTACGGATTATTTTGGCCTTATGTTAGCTGTCAGTGAAACTGCACAAAAGTGGAGTATTTTATACTAAAAGTATGACCGGATCCCAGCGGTTCGTCCGGTTCCACTCCCACAGAAGGTCCTTTGGTTGGTGCACAGCAAGCCACTACAGCCTAACTGACAGCAACCCTCATCTCCCCTGTCACAGGCCACCCTGCTCTCACGGACACTCTCTCTCATCAGAAAGGCATTTACCAAATTGAGTCCAACATATATCTTTAATATAGAAATCTGCCACCTCTATACTGAAAGTTGGTGGTTGGACGGCGAGAGATTCGGCGAGGGCGAGGTGGGGACAGTTGGGTGCGACGCACGCACATCACTGCTGTCAGACCCGGGGTTGGCGGCAGGCGGTGGCGGGCGGCGGCCTGTCCACCGGTGTCACATCGGTGGCTTGGCATTTTGGTGACAAATGCTAACCTGTCAGCGAGCAGGAGCCATGGAGGCCTGAGCTGAATCACTGTGTCATGTTGTTTGACAGGAGGGTTCTGAGTGGTACTGCCACCTCCGTACTTAGAGACGCCTGATAAATTAACAATATGCAAACGAAGAGACCAACAACTGTGTTGTTTACTCACAAAGAGCAAACACTGTCACAGAGAATGTATTGATGGCTAACGGTGCAAACAAGCCTGTCAACTGTTGCCTCATCAGCGCATGTACAATACATTACAGCACTGCAACACCGTTCTTAGTAACTTTATGACCAAATATTATGTACAGTACCAGTCAACAGTTTTAGAACACCTACTCATTCCAGGGTTTTTCTTTATTTTTACTATTTTCTACATTGTAGAATAATAGTGAAGACATCAACCAGCTTCATGAGGTAGTCACCTGGAATGCATTTAAATTAACAGGTGTGCCTTGTTAAAAGTTCAATTGTGGAATTTCTTTCCTTTTAATGTGTTTGAGACAATCAGTTGTGTTGTGACAAGGTAGGGGTGGTAAACAGAAGACATCCCTATTTGTTAAAAGACCAAGTCCACAATATGGCAAAAACAGCTCAAATGAGCAAAGAGAAACGACAGTCCTGTGCCCCCCCCCCCCACCCCCCACGCATGTTGCGTTTGTATTTTTGCTGAGTATAAAATGCAGCATTCCCCAAGTGAGGATGGCCTTCACTTCAGCAGTGATGAATTCATTAAACTTCTTCTTCCTCGACGAAAAGATCATGATCATTAGAATGAAAATTACGGACTCCTCTTTTAAACTGCCTATTTCTCCAAAACTCAGTTATCCTCAGTTGTCTGCACAGAACTGCCTGGACCTAGGATCAATGGAGACACTTGAGTTTTTTAATCCTGTATCTCTCGACACATTCCTGAAAATAGTCATGGCCTCTAAACCATGCAGCTGCCTAGTGGACGCTATTCCAACTAAACTACTGAAAGAGCTCCTTCCTGTGTTTGGCCCTCCTATGTTGAACATTATAAACGGCTCCCTATCCTCCGGATGTGTACCAAATTCACTAAAAGTGGCAGCAGTAAAGACCGTCCTGAAAAAGCCGAAACTTGACCTGGATTCGTTTTTTTTAACGGTCGACCTATAGCGAATCTCCCATTTCTCTCAAAAATGTAAGCAAAAGCTATTGCGCAGCAACTCACTGCCTTCCTGAAGGCAAATTAATTATACAAAACGCTCCAGTCTGGTTTCAGACCCCGTCATAGTACTGGCACTGCAGTCGGGAAGGTGGTAAATTACCTTTTATTGGCATCAGACCAAGGCTCTGCATCTGTTCCCGTTCTCCTAGACCTTAGTGCCGCTTTTGACATCATCGATCAGTACATTATTTTGGAGATATTGGAAACATGAATTGTTCTTGCCCGGTTTAGAGCTTATCTTTCGGAAAGATATCAGTTGGTCTCTGTGGATGGTTTATCCTCTGACAAATCAATGGTAAGTTTTGATGTTCCTAAAGGTTCCGTTTTAGGACCACTATTATTTTCACTATATATTCTACCTCATGGTGATGTCATTCGGAAAGACAATGTCAACTTTCACTGCTATGCGGACGACACAGTTGTAAATTTCGATAAAACATGGTGAAGCCCCATGTCTACCCTCGAAGCCTGTGTTTCAGACAACGAAGGGGATGGTGGCAAATGTTTTTTTACTTTTAAACTTGGACAAAATGGTAGTTCTAGGTCCCAAGAAACAAAGGGATCTGCTGTTTGTCAGGACAATTATTATTGATAGTTGTACAGTCGTCTCAAAAAGAACTGTGAAGGACCTCTGTGTTATTTTTTTATTTATTAAATATTAAAACATAGTCTACTTGCAGTGAAGCCGCTCAACATCTACATTTGAAATTAACCTCTAATTAACTAGGAAAATCAGTTAAGAACAAATTCTTATTTACAATGATGGCCTACCCCGGCCAAATCTTCTCCTAACCCGGGCGATGCTGGGCCAATTGTGCGACGCCCTATGGGACTCCCATTCGTGGCCGGATGTGATACAGCATGGATTTGAACCAGGAACTATAATAGTGATGCCTCTTGCACTGAGATGCAGTGCCATAGACTGCTGCACCACTCGGGAACCCAACGCATCACATTAGACATCCAATAGACTCCCATCTAGAACGACCAACAGAAGCAAACAGCGTCAACGCCCTGGTCAAGGGCACGTCGACAGATCAAATGAAATGTTATTTGTCACATGCTCCGAATACAACAGGTGTAGACTTTACAGTGAAATGATTACTTACAAGCCCTTAACCAACAATGCAGTTTTTAAGAAACTACCTAAGAAAAGTAAGAGATAAGAATAACAAATAATTAAAGAGCAGCAGTAAATAACAATAGCGGGGTTACCAGTACAAAGTCAATGTGTGGGGCACCGTTGCTGATTTAATTGAGGTAATATGTACATGTACTGTAGGTACAGTTATTAAAGGGACTATACATATATAATAAAAGAGTAGCAGCAGTGTACGGGGGGGGGGGGCAATGCAAATAGTCTGGGTAGTCATTTGATTAGATGTTCTGGAGTCTTATGGCTTGGGGGTAGAAGCTGTTAAGAAGCCTCTTGGACCTAGACTTGGAACCACGGTACCGCTTGCCGTCCGCTAGCAGAGAGAGCAGTCTATGACTAGGGTTTTTAGGGCCTTCCTCTGACACCGCCTGGTATAGAGGTCCTGGATGGCTGGAAGCTTGGACCCGGTGATGTACTGGGCCATACGCACTATCCTCTGTATTGCCTTGTGGTCGAGCAGTTGCCATACCAGGCAGTGACGGAACCCGTCAGGATGCTCTCAATGCTGCAGCTGTAAAACCTTTTGAGGATCAGAGGACCCATGCCAAATATTTTCAGTCTCCTGAGGGGGAATAGTTTTTGTCGTGCCCTTGGTGTGCTTGGACCATGTTAGTTTGTTGGTGATGTGGATGCCAAGGAACTTGAAGCTCTCAACCTGCTCCACTACAGCCCCGTAAATGAGAATGGGGGTGTGATCGGTCCTCTTTTCCTGTAGTCCACAATCATCTCCTTTGTCTTGATCACGTTGAGGGAGAGGTTGTTGTCCTTGCACAACACGGTCAGGTCTCTGACCTCCTCCCTATAGGCTGTCTCATCGTTGTCGGTGATCAGGCCTACCACTGTCAAAGATGGTGTTGGAGTCGTGCCTGGCCGTGCAGTCATGAGTGAACAGGGAGTACAGGAGGGCACTGAGCACGCACCCCTGAGGGGGCCCCGTATTGAGGATCAGCGTGGCGAATGTGTTGTTACTTACCCTTACCACCTGGGGCGGTCCGTCAGGAAGTCCAGGATCCAGTTGCAGAGGGAGGTGTTTAGTGATGAGCTTTGAGGGCAATATGGTGTTGAACGCTGAGCTGTAGTCAATGAATAGCATTCTCACATAAGTCTTCCTCTTGTCCAGGTGGGAAAGGGCAGTGTGGAGTGCAATAGAGATTGCATCATCTGTGGATCTGTTTGGGCGGTATGCAAATTGGAGTGATCTACGGTTTCTGGGATAATGGTGTTGGTGTGAGCCATGACCAGCCTTTCAAAACATTTCATGGCTACAGACGTGAGTGCTACGGGTCGGTAGTCATTTAGGCAGGTTACCTTAGTGTTCTTGGGCACAGGGACTATGGTGGTCTGCTTGAAACATGTTGGTATTACAGACTCAGACAGGGAGAGGTTGAAAATGTCAGTGAAGACACTTGCCAGTTGGTCAGCGCATGCTCAGATTACACGTCCTGGTAATCTGTCTGGCCCTTCGGCCTTGTGAATGTTGACCTGTTTAAAGGTCTTATTCACATCGGCTGCGGAGAGCGTGATCACACAGTCGTTCGGAACAGCTGATGCTCTCATGCATGTTTCAGTGTTACTTTTAGCCCAGAGTCTTCAGCAGCGGTTGGCGGTCCGAAGCCTCCGACGACGGGGGGATCAGCGGGCGGTGAGGGTACTACGCCCGGAACCAGAGCCGCCGCCATAGACATTTTTCACCCACCCTACCCTCCCTTTGTGTATTTTTTTTTTGGGGGGGGGGGTTGTTGTGGTGTTGGCATTCGGAGTCTGCACCTTTGGGGGGGGTACTGTCACGTCCTGACCAATATAAGTTGTTATTTTCTATGGTAGAGTGGTCAGGGCGTGACAGGGGGTGTTTTTGTGTTTGTTCTATGTTTTCTATTTCTATGCTGTAGTTCTAGTTTGTCTATTTCTAGGTTGGGTTTATTGGGTTGACCTTCAATTGGAGGCAGCTCGTCCTCATTGCCTCTAATTGGAGGTCATATTTAGTAGGGGTGTTTCTGCATGTTGTTTGTGGGGGATTATATTTTGAGTAGTGTGTTTTTTCCCTCTCTGCGTCACGGTTTGTTGTTTTCTGGTTAGTTTAAGTATTTATGTATTGCATCACGTTTCACTATTAAATAAAGATGTGGAACTACGAAAACGCTGCGCTTTGGTCCGCTCCTTATCACAGTCGTGACAGATGTTTAGAATTCAAGAAACAGGATCAAGCAATAATTTATTTTATTCCCTTGCCTGTTTGCCTGTGAGTCAATGCCACAGATATTAGAAAACTGAGAGAAGGTTTTATGTGTGTAGTAAATCTGAGTCGGCTGATGTGTATGATATTGGATGTGATTTAGTGAGAGTGTATAATGTCTAGATAAGAGTAAGACTATAATGTGTTCAGTGGCGATTTTAGCATGTAAATCTTGGTGGGGAAAAATCCCCCCCCCGCCCAATGTTTTTTAGATGCATGCCAGCAAAGCCACTACACAACACAACACTAAACAATATATTAATTGCACTATAACGGCAACAACAGACCTTTAGGACCTACATAAAGCTGTCCCAACAGCAGAGCTTTCTTTTCAGCACAATGGAGTGAATCCTTACCACAGCTACACCTGGCTACAGTGGAGCCTGGCAGTGAAACAATTAATTCAGCCTCGTTTACTGCCTTTTTAAAAAACATAGCTGATATGGCTGACCATATCTCCCTGACATATTACATCATTTATGCAGCAGCATAAAATACATTTTTGGACTCACCTTTTTGTGCACGGCGGTCCTTTGTTGGCAAATTTTGTCATCAAAGAAAAAGATTTACAATTCCGAGTTGGATGACTGTTCAAAACAAATTTTCTCAGTCTGACTTACATTTACATTACATTTAAGTCATTTAGCAGACGCTCTTATCCAGAGCGACTTACAAATTGGTGCATTCACCTTATGATATCCAGTGGAACAACCACTTTACAATAGTGCATCTAAATCTTTTGGGGGGGGGGGGGGGTTAGAAGGATTACTTTATCCTATCCCAGGGATTCCTTAAAGAGGTGGGGTTTCAGGTGTCTCCGGAAGGTGGTGATTGACTCCGCTGTCCTGGCGTCGTGAGGGAGCTTGTTCCACAGTTGCAATACTTGTGGTTAGCCACTGTCACCGATTCCTTCCAAACAACTCATTGTTGAATTTGCGATTTCCAACTTGCTGTGAAATGTTTATGTCCAATGGCTTATGAGCACCGATATCTTTAATCTATATTTTCTGTTCATTATTTCTCTTCATATGACAAGGATTAAAAATCTTTTTCCAGTAGACTTGATTCACGATGATGACTGCTAGCTAAGATTGTTAGAGTAAGATGTTGACATGATCAGTCCAATCAAAGCTATTGTACATATAATGTGATTTGACGTCATTTCTGTGGCCAATGACGTTCCTTCTTGGAAGGACACTGGTAATATAACTCTATGGTAGGACACAAAGGGCTGAAATTTGGGATGTCTACCATTACTAAAGGTAGACGATTTGCGATTGCGCAAGGTCCCCATGACTGACAGAATACCAAGCCAATCACGGCGCAATGCTCCTATATTCTGCTGGCCTGCCCCACCACCACAGAAAGCACTGAGCTAGGCTGAAACACCAGCATTTTGGAGCTGCCTTACTCAAGAAAACAAAAAAAGAGACAATGGTTGTACACAGCTTTATTAACTCAATTATATATACTGCTCAAAAAAATAAAGGGAACACTTAAACAACACATCCTAGATCTGAATGAAAGAAATAATCTTATTAACTACTTTTTTTTCTACATAGTTGAATGTGCTGACAACAAAATCACACAAAAAGAATCAATGGAAATCCAATGTATCAACCCATGGAGGTCTGGATTTGGAGTCACACTCAAAATTAAAGTGGAAAACCACACTACAGGCAGATCCAACTTTGATGTAATGTCCTTATTACAAGTCAAAATGAGGCTCAGTAGTGTGTGTGGCCTCCACGTGCCTGTATGACCTCCCTACAACGCCTGGGCATGCTCCTGATGAGGCGGCGGATGGTCTCCTGAGGGATCTCCTCCCAGACCTGGACTAAAGCATCCGCCAACTCCTGGACAGTCTGTGGTGCAACGTGGCGGTGGTGGATGGAGCGAGACATGATGTCCCAGATGTGCTCAATTGGATTCAGGTCTGGGGAACAGGCGGGCCAGTCCATAGCATCAATGCCTTCCTCTTGCAGGAACTGCTGACACACTCCAGCCACATGAGGTCTAGCATTGTCTTGCATTAGGAGGAACCCAGGGCCAACCGCACCAGCATATGGTCTCACAAGGGGTCTGAGGATCTCATCTCGGTACCTAATGGCAGTCAGGCTACCTCTGGCGAGCACATGGAGGGCTGTGCGGCCCCCCAAAGAAATGCCACCCCACACCATGACTGACCCACCGCCAAACCGGTCATGCTGGAGGATGTTGCAGGCAGCAGAACGTTCTCCACGGCGTCTCCAGACTCTGTCACGTCTGTCACGTGCTCAGTGTGAACCTGCTTTCATCTGTGAAGAGCACAGGGCGCCAGTGGCGAATTTGCCAATCTTGGTGTTCTCTGGCAAATGCCAAACGTCCTGCACGGTGTTGGGACGTAAGCACAACCCCCACCTGTGGATGTCGGGCCCTCATACCACCCTCATGGAGTCTGTTTCTGACCATTTGAGCAGACACATGCACATTTGTGGCCTACTGGAGGTCATATTGCAGGGCTCTGGCAGTGCTTCTCCTGCTCCTCCTTGCACAAAGGCGGAGGTAGCGGTCCTGCTGCTGGGTTGTTGCCCTCCTACGGCCTCCTCCACGTCTCCTGATGTACTGGCCTGTCTCCTGGTAGCGCCTCCATGCTCTGGACACTACGCTGACAGACACAGCAAACCTTCTTGCCACAGCTCGCATTGATATGCCATCCTGGATGAGCTGCACTACCTGAGCCACTTGTGTGGGTTGTAGACTCCGTCTCATGCTACCACTAGAGTGAAAGCACCGACAGCAATCAAAAGTGACCAAAACATCAGCCAGGAAGCATAGGAACTGAGAAGTGGTCTGTGGTCCCCACCTGCAGAACCACTCCTTTATTGGGGGTGTCTTGCTAATTGCCTATAATTTCCACCTGTTGTCTATTCCATTTGCACAACAGCATGTGAAATTTATTGTCAATCAGTGTTGCTTCCTAAGTGGACAGTTTGATTTCACAGAAGTGTGATTGACTTGGAGTTACATTGTGTTGTTTAAGTGTTCCCTTTATTTTTTTGAGCAGTGTATATATTGTTAGCAAACTGGTATGTGACATGTGCCAAAATAACATGCAAGCCCCAAAAAGTTTCATTTATATGTCCACTACCGTTCAAAAGTTTGGGGTCACATACAGACACCTCACAAGTTCTCAACTGGCAGCTTCATTAAATAGTACCCGTAAAACACCTGTCTCAACGTCAACAGTGAAGAGGCGACTCCGGGATGCTGGCCTTCTAGGCAGAGTTCCTCTGTCCAGTGTCTGTGTTCTTTTGCTCATCTTAATCTTTTACTGGCCAGTCTGAGATATGGCTTTTTCTTTGCAACTCTGCCTAGAAGGCCAGCATCCCGGAGTTGCCTCTTCACTGTTGACGTTGAGACTGGTGTTTCGTGGGTACTATTCAATGAAGCTGCCAGTTGAGGACTTGTGAGGTGCCTGTTTCTCAAACTAGACACTCTAATGTTCTTGTCCTCTTGCTCAGTTGTGCACCGGGGCCTCCCATTCCTCTTTCTATACTGGTTAGAGCCAGTTTGCGCTGTTCTGTGAAGGGAGTAGTACACAGCGTTGTACGAGATATTCAGTTTCTTGGCAATTTCTCGCATGGAATAGCATTCATTTCTCAGAACAAGAATACACTGATAAGTTTCAGAAGAAAGTTATTTGTTTCTGGCCATTTTGAGCCTGTAATCGAACCCACAAATGCTGATGCTCCAGATACTCAACTAGTCTAAAGAAGGCCAGTTTTATTGCTTCTTTAATCAGAACAACAGTTTTCAGCTGTGCTAACATAATTGCAAAATGGTTTTCTAATGATCAATTAGCCTTTAAAAATTATTAATTTGGATTAGCTAACACAACGTGCCTTTGGAGTGATGGTTGCTGATAATGGTCCTCTGTACGCCTATGTAGATTTTCCATAATAAATCTGCCTTTTGCAGCTACAGTAGTCATTTACAACAATAACAATGTCTACACTGTATTTCTGATCAATTTGATGTTATTTTAATGGTCAAAAAAATGTGCTATTCTTTCAAAAACAAGGACATTTCTAAGTGACCCCAAACTTTTGAATGGTAGTGTATATATTACATTTTTTTGCAAAATATGTGGGCTCTGCCGCACCTGCCCTGAATGCCATTGAATGTGTGATGTCTAAATAAATAATAACCCAACCAATTTGCATGGTTGAGTGTCTGTGTGTAACATGAAGTGAGTATAGCCTTAATATTGAGGATGATAATTGTAATCAATTTCGTATCACCGTCATAGTTGCATCATAATTACATTTAACATAATTATAATTGAAAAACACATCCCAGCACTTCCATTTCCAGAACCTCGGTGCTACACTGGACCCTGATCTCTCTTTTTGTCACGTCCTGACCCTAGTAAGATGTCATTTTCTATAGTAGTGTAGGGCAGGGCGTGACAGGGGGTGTTTTTGGTTAATCTATGTTTTCTATTTCTATGTTTAGGTTCTAGTTTGTCTATTTCTATGTTGGGATTGTTTGGGGTTGATCTCTAATTGGAGGCAGCTGATCCTCATTGCCTCTGATTAGAGATCATATTTAAGTAGGGGTTTTTCTCATTGTGGTTTGTGGGTTATTGTATTTTGAGTAGTGTGTTGTCCTCGCTGCGTCACGGTTTGTTGTTTTGTATTTTCAAGTATTTCAGTGTATTGCATTCAGTTTCACTTTTAATAAATATGTGGAACTACGAACATGCTGCATCTTGGTCCACTCCTTCAAACAGCCATGACACTTTTGACAAATATATAAAGAATATACAATACAAGGGCAGCTTTATCCATCTTTGTAACTTTTGGTACGAAAATGATGCAGAATAGTTAATCCATGCTTTTGTCACTTCTAGATTAGACTACTTCAATGCTCTACTCTCCGGCTACCCGGATAAAGCACTAAATTAACTTCAGTTAGTGCTAAACACGGCTGCTAGAATCTTGACTAGAACCAAAAAAATGTGCTCATAATTCTTCATGGCTAGCCTCTCTACACTGGCTTCCTGTTAAGGCTAGGGCTGAATTCAAACAATTCATTTATTGTTAACCTACAAAACATTACATGGACTTGCTTCTACTTATCTCTCTGATTTGGTCAGATTCTTGGTCTCGACCTTTGTCTTTACTGAAGACTCATCTCTTCAGTAGGTCCTATGATTGAGTGTATTCTGGCCCAGGGGTGCGAAGGTGAACAGCAAGGCAGTGGAGCTCCCTCTCCCTCTCTCCTTCTCTACTGCACCTGCTGTCTCGACCAACTGACATTTACTCCTGAGATGCTGACCTGTTGCACCCTCTACAACCACTGTGATTATTATTTGACACTGCTGGTCATCTATGAACGTTTGAACATCTTGAAGAACGATCTGGAATTAACGGCCATGTACTCCTATAATCCCCAACCGGCACAGCCAGAAGAGGACTGGCCACCCCTCAGAGCCTGGTTCCTCTAGGTTTCTTCCTAGGTTCCTGCTTTTCTAGGGAGTTTTTCCTAGCTACCGTGATTCTACATCTGCATGGCTTGCTGTTTGGGGTTTTAGGCTGGGTTTCTGTATAGCACTTTGTTGAATAATAACACATTCATATTAACTCACTGCTCTCCCATCATGTAAAGCAGTGTTTTAAATGTAGCCATTTTTTTAAACCTTTATTTAACTAGGCAGGTCAGCTAAGAACAAATTCTTATTTTCAATGACAGCCTAGGAACAGGCAGAACCCTGTCAGCTCAGGGATTCGATCTTGCAACCTTTTGGTTACTATTCCGACGCTCTAACCACTAGGCAATCTGCTGCCCCCATTACAATGGTACCTCACACATATACTATGGTGCCATGTTAAACTTTTATTTTGGTCCTCCGCTCATGAATACGGACAGAGAGGAACCATGAAGCCTTACTGGTGAACATGCTAAGGAGAAATCTGTTCAAATACAATTCACTCGAAATCTGAACAGGTTTGGGCTCACGAGTGACACAGTGGTCTAAGACATTGTATTTCAGTGCAAGAGGCATCACTGCAGTACCTGGTTCAAATCCAGGCTGCATCACATCCGGCTTTGAATGGGAGTCAAATAGGCCAGCCCACGATTGGCCCAGCACCATCCTGGTTTGGCTGTGGTAGGCTGTCATTGTAAATAAGAATTTGTTCTTAACTGACTTGCCTAGTTAAATAAATGTTTTAAAAATTAATTTACTTTGCCATTGCAGCTTCCAATGTACATTACACTATTCCTTAACTGCACAAACTATGCCTTAGACTATTCCAACTATTCCCACACCTCTCAACAGTGTTAACTTCATCCTACACAAAATCTATGCAATGAAAAACAGGCACTCTTAGCATATTGCTGCCCCAGCAGAAATAAAAGTGCAGGGCTAGAATATCATTTTGTTAGTCTTATTAAAATGGCATTATTCCTGAGGTATTGGCAAACTGAAAAAAAAACACTGCTCTTATGCACGCAATCGGAACCAAATTCATTTACAATGACAGAGCGTCCCATGAAATGGTAAGTGTAGCCAACAATGGATTAGTCAGTGGTGTTCTAGTGAGGAAAGTCACTGAGCAGAAATGCAAGCACACATACACAGGTAGACAATGGAAGCACTGAAGTAGTGGATGAAGTTGGCGTAATGCTTTTCCTTCACTAATTCATACTTCCCTACCACTCCTCCCCCCTCATAAACACACACACACACACACACGCAGCCACAGTGTATCACATAGAGCTGAAGAGACTATAGTGTGTAGAAGATGCCTTCAAAGCCCAGTGAATTCAGAATGACAAGAAATAAAAAAAGCACTTCAGTGTCAAAAGTCAAGTTGCTGGTCGTTTGTCTTTTTTTCTCTCGCCGTGTCTCTTAGGAACTGTCGTAAGGATTTCTAATGACTTTCCCCTTCCAAACCCATAAAACACGTCCTCCAACAGAGCGACCGTAATGTTTAGCCCTGCTCAAGCCGCAGATCTCGTCAATCCTGTTTGTAATTATCAATTCGTTTGGGAATATGGGATTTTCTTAAAAAATAAAGGATTGTTTTTCTCTCGGACGAAACCACATCACACAGCATCAGACAAAGGCCTTTATTGTATCTTCAAAACCAAGAGAATGAAAATTCAGCAAGGAGGCGCCACTGATGAAGTCTGAAAGTCCCCCAGGAAAACAGTTTGCTTTTTGAAGAAACTTTTTTTTTTGTCCCTTGGAAGAAGGAATTTTTGTCTCGAATGACATGAAGTCTAGGCTAATCATTTATGAAACACATTTTTTAGGAAAACATTACATGGTGTGGCAACAGAAAACATACAGCCACAATGGAATTCAAAAGGGGGAAAAAATCTAACAAAATAAGCTGGACTTTTATCATAGACGTCCCCGTCTCTCACAATATGTACCTAACAACCAAACTAATCAAATGCTAACTTGCAATGGTCAAAACTGAAGTCACATTGTTCACACAGTCAGCGAAACAGAAGTGTATTTGGGCCAAACTGTGAATAATTTTTCATTGCTTTGACACAAAATGCATTCAATGACCACATTCTCCGAAATCCATGAACTCTTTTCTCATTCATACCCCACCACCTGAAAAACTATATATTTGCAGCACATGTTTTCAAATGCTAACACACCGTTTCCAAAACTGTCAAAAACACATTCAAAACAGAATGATGGCAAATGTCGTGCATTTCTGCAGTAACCAGATTGAAACATATAGAAAATCTCAGCACAATATTTAATAATTCCAAACACAGCTGAATGCAATTTCAGCTGAAAGCCTACCCAAATGTCCTGTTTTTAGTCTCAGAGGACGGCTTCGGAATGATTTAGTTTGGAAACATGGATCAAGGAAGACAGGTTGGTGGGGAAAGAAGAGTGTCAGGGAGAGGGAGAATACGTGGAGGACAAAGGAGAGAAAGACCAAGAGCGGTGGTCTCTGATGAGATAAGGGCCACAATTACTGACCATGTTGTAAACCATGTTGTAAACCATGTTGTAAACCATGTTGTAAACCCTGTTGTAAACCATGTTGTAAACCCTGTTGTAAACCATGTTGTAAACCATGTTGTAAACCATGTTGTAAACCCTGTTGTAAACCATGTTGTAAACCCTGTTGTAAACCATGTTGTAAACCCTGTTGTAAACCATGTTGTAAACCATGTTGTAAACCCTGTTGTAAACCCTGTTGTAAACCCTGTTGTAAACCCTGTTGTAAACCATGTTGTAAACCATGTTGTAAACCATGTTGTAAACCATGTTGTAAACCATGGTCTCTCTTTGAGGATGTAACCAAATCTGCAGCGTTCAACAGTTGCATCAATTGTACGAATTTTCCGGCAAAACAGCAGGTGAGATGTGCTTCCTTCAATGATAATTGAACTACATATTACAGTACAATACAGTATGTTCACATTTTTACATGTACTGACATTTTGAAATATATTGATTGTTTTGTGTTTTTCAGTAGGATCCAAAGGTTGCCTCCCACAGGAAGGAGAGGCAGAATGTTATCAGATGCACAGGAAATTGCCATTGTTGACATGGTAATTGGCAACAACGCAATAAAACCGCTGGAAATTCGGGACAGAGTTCTGGCAGACTATATCACTTCTGGGAATGTGAATACGGTCAGCACAACGACAATTGCCAGAGTCCTAGAGAAACATAAAATAAGGATAAAGCAGTTGTACACTGTACCCTTTGAGAGAAACGGTGAACGTGTGAAAGAACTCCGGTATCAATATGTCCAGGTCAGATGTCTGTTCAATAACCAAACAGGGTACACAGCTATGCATAATGTAATGTACTGTAAAACTGTGGATTTACTGTATTTTAGAGAGTAATGGAGATGGAAGCCAGGCGAACAGCACATACATTCATCTTTGTGGATGAAGCTGGATTCAAACTGGCAAAAACACACCGCAGGGGATGAAATGTGATTGGACAGAGAGCAACTGTGGATGTCCCAGGCCAGAGAGGAGCTAACATCACAATGTGTGCAGCACTGTCCAACGATGGTTTGCTGTTACATAAACCACTCATTGGCCCCTACAATACAGAGAGGCTAATTTCTTTTCTGCATGACCTGCATAATCGACTTGTGCCAGCGGAGGAGAGAGGGGCATGAAACTCCCCTACCTTTGTTGTTGTGTGGGATAATGTGGCATTCCACCACTCTGCTGTAGTCAGACTGGTTTGCTGCACATCCCAGGATGTCAGTACTATTCCTGCCTCCATACTCCCCCTTCCTAAACCCCATAGAGGAGTTTTCTCTGCGTGGAGGTGGAAGGATTATGACCACCATCCACATGACCAGACGTCCTTACTGGAGGCCATGAATGCAGGGTGTGGAGACACTTCTCCTGAAGACTGCCAGGGTGTGGAGACACTTCTCCTGAAGACTGTCAGGGTGTGGAGACACTTCTCCTGAAGACTGCCAGGGTGTGGAGACACTTCTCCTGAAGACTGCCAGGGTGTGGAGACACTTCTCCTGAAGACTTCCAGGGTGTGGAGACACTTCTCCTGAAGACTTCCAGGGTTGGATTAGACATTCCAGAAGATACTTTACAAGATGATGTTAATAATGAGAACTTGTGGCTAAATGCAGGAGAGAGAGAGAACTAGAACCCTCACAGTACTGTACAGTATGAGTGATTATACTATACATGTTGATGAGAACCCTCACAGTACTGTACAGTATGAGTGATTATACTATACATGTTGTTGAGAACTAGAACCCTCACAGTACTGTACAGTATGAGGGATTATACTATACATGTTGATGAGAACCCTCACAGTACTGTACAGTATGAGTGATTATACTATACATGTTGATGAGAACCCTCACAGTACTGTACAGTATGAGTGATTATACTAGACATGTTGTTGAGAACTAGAACCCTCACAGTACTGTACAGTATGAATGACTATACATGTTGATGTTTTTTTTTGTTATTAATCATTTTTGTAATTACATTTTCTTTAGTACAGTCAATAAAGTGAAAAGGTGTTATTCCTATTCCATACTGAAATACTAATTTATGTGAAAAATCATTCAAACTTCAAAGAGAAAAGTTAATAATTTATGTAATGCTCCCTGTTGTTAGTGTTTTGTAGGTCAGTGTGTTATGAGTGACTGTATGCTATCTGAGTGAGAATTGTTGCCAGTGTTATGGTCGAACAAGCTTATTTTGAAGCATGTATGAAGTGTTTTGGTGGTCTGAGTGAGTTTTGGAGGTGAGATGAACTGTTTGGCCAAGATGCATGTTGGTAATGCAGATTGGGGGAAGAGTTTTGAAAAAGTGGCTTCAGTTTTGACTGATGCTTGTTAGCAATTGAAAAAAAATAATAAAGTGAAACATCAGCTCAATTTTAAAACGTGAAGAACCGTACCCACTACACTTGAAAAGTCTGGATTGGCATTTGATACTCACCAGACAATAGTAAGGAGAGATGACGCCTTACTGTTTGCTCTGATCAATTCTTAAGGGACAATCATACCAGCGAATACACATGGGACATCTAGAGACTGAGAACATACCACGTTGCATTTGTCCTGTTGTTGAGGTATAGTGTATGATATCTCAGGCATGCTGTAGGAGCAACGTGCAAGAAGTTAGGAAGTTAGTCTCACCTATATCAGTCTAGGTCTGGCTTTGCTATAACCCAGCACAGAGCAGTCAGACCAGGGTCAAAACACTATTTGACATAATTTGAAATACTGTGCTTACTGTAACTGAGCTTAGCCGGTGCAATGGAACCAATAGAATAGTTGCAAAAGAGGACACCCTGCCCATTTCGCATTCCAGACAGGCTAAAGTAAGTCCTAAAAGTATTTGAATGATTAAAAATATTATTTGAAAACAGGTCTGGCCTGCTGTGATACCGGCCCCTATAATCAAGCTGTAGCCTGGAGTGATACCTGCCCCTATAACCCAGCTGTCTCCCTGTATGGATTCACTACTAATGCTACTGCTACTACTACTATTACTACTACCACTACTACCACTTCTACTATTACTACTGCTGCTACTACTACTACTATTAATACTACTGCTACTACTGCTGCTACTACTACTACTATTAATACTACTGCTACTACCACTGCTACTACTACTGCTGCTACTACCACTACTACTACTGCTACTACTACTACTACAATTACTACTACTACTGATACTAATACTATTGCTACTACTACTACTACTACCATTGCTATCACTACTTCTACTATTACTAGTACTACTGCTACTACTACTACTGCTAATACTAATGGTACTACTACTACTACTACTACTACCACTACTACTATCACTACTACTACTATTACTACTACTACTGCTGCTACTACTAATGCTACTACTACTGCTACTACTACTACTACTACTATCACTACTATTATTATTACTACTACCACTGCTGCTACTACTATTACTACCACTACTTCTACTACTACCACCGCTACTTATACTATTACTACTACTACTGCTGCTACTTCTGCTATTACTACTACTACTACTGCTACTACTACTACTACTACTACTGCTACTACTATTACTGCTACTACTACAACTACTATTACTACTACTACTACTACTACCACTACTACCACTACTATTACTATTACACCTACTATTGCTGCTACTACTACAACTATTACTTCTACTACTGCTACTACTACAACTATTACTTCTACTACTACTACTACTACTACTACTATTACTACTACTATTGCTACTACTACAACTATTACTTCTACTACTGCTACTACGACTACTACTGCTACTGCAGCAAGATTATTTTCCTGCTGTGAGAAACTTGTCAATTTAAGATCCAATTTAAGATCCAATTTAAGATTTTAAGAACAGTCTTGGGCCACTGACCTTGGTGATGTAGATCCAGCAATCAGCCAGGGATACTGGGCGGCAGGTAGCTTAGTGGTTAGAGTGTTGGACTTATAACCAAAATGTTTCATGATCAAATTCCTGAGCTGACAAGGTAAAAATCTGTCGTTCTGCCCCTGAACAAGGCAGTTAACCCACTGTTCCTAGGCTGTCATTGAAAATAAGAATTTGTTCTTAACTGACTTGCCTAGTTAAATAAAGATTAAAAAAAATTAAAATATAGTCTAACAATCAGCCAGGACAATCAGCCAGGACAATCAGCCAGGGATATAGTCTAATAATCAGCCAGGAATATTGTCTAGCAATCAGCCAGGGATATAGTCTAATAATCAGCCAAGGATATAGTCTAACAATCAGCCAGGAATATTGTCTAGCAATCAGCCAGGGATATAGTCTAACAATCAGCCAGGGATATAGTCTAACAATCAGCCAGGGATATAGTCTAACAATCAGCCAGGACAATCAGCCAGGGATATAGTCTAACAATCAGCTAGGACAATCAGCCAGGGATATAATCTAACAATCAGCCAGGGATATAGTCTAACAATCAGCCAGGGATATTGTCTAGCAATCAGCCAGGGATATAGTCTAACAATCAGCCAGGGATATAGTCTAACAATCAGCCAGGGATATAGTCTAACAATCAGCCAGGGATATAATCTAACAATCAGCCAGGGATATAGTCTAACAATCAGCCAGGGATATAGTCTAACAATCAGCCAGGACAATCAGCCAGGAATATAGTCTAACAATCAGCCAGGGATATTGTCTAGCAATCAGCCAGGACAATCAGCCAGGGATATAATCTAACAAACAGCCAGGGATATAGTCTAGCAATCAGCCAGGACAATCAGCCAGGGATATAGTCTAACAATCAGCCAGGACAATCAGCCAGGGATATAGTCTAACAATCAGCCAGGGATATAGTCTAGCAATCAGCCAGGACAATCAGCCAGGGATATAGTCTAACAATCAGCCAGGACAATCAGCCAGGGATATAGTCTAACAAACAGCCAGGGATATAGTCTAATAATCAGCCAAGGATATAGCCTACAATCAGCCAGGGATATTGTCTAACAATCAGCCAGGGATATAGTCTAGCAGGCAGTGGTGTGCAGTGGAGTGTGAGTCTGGTGCCTCTCTTTTCTCCTCTCCTCTCCTCTGAGCTCTCTCTCTTTACTATGATCTGATTGATCTGAGGCACACAGTCATTGTTTATGGCAGGACGACTAGAGGTCAGGGCGTCACTACTTCTCCAATTCCCTCCTAACAATCTCAGAAAGGTTTTGCAAGTTAAAAAACACTCTGCCGAGAAGGAAACAAATTGTTTTAGGGAGAGGTAAGCCGTTTTGTTGGCCTTTTTCACTCTCTCTCTCTTTCTCTCTGTTTCTCTCTCTCTCCCCCTCTCTCCTTCTTCGTCTCTCCTGCCCTGAAACAGGAGCATATGGCCCGGTAATGAAAACAGTGTGCCTATTCACATAAGTCTGATAAATTAAATTCTCATTTGTTTTTAAATGAATGAAGTAGAATGAGGGTGAGGTACAAAACAGAGGTAAAGCCTGTATTGGTGAGAAGAAGGGGGGGCTGTATTGGTGAGAGGGAGGGGGGGCTATATTCGTGAGAGGAAGGTGGTCCTGTATTGATGAGAGGGAGGGGGGTCTGTATTGGTGAGAGGGAGGGGGCCTGTATTGGTGAGAGGGAGGGGGCCTGTATTGGTGAAAGGGAGGGTGTCCTGTATTGGTGAGAGGGAGGGTGTCCTGTATTGGTGAGAGGGAGGGGGGTATGTATTGGTGAAAGGGAGGGGGTCTGTATTGGTAAAAGGGAGGGGGGTCTGTATTGGTGAAAGGGAGGGGGTCTGTATTGGTGAGAGGGAGGGGGGCCTGTAGAGGTGAGAGGGATGACGGTCTGTATTGGTGAGAGGGAGGGGGGGTCTGTATTGGTGAGAGGGAGGGGGTCTGTATTGGTGAGAGGGAGGGGGGTCTGTATTGGTGAGAGGGATGGGGGTCTGTATTGGTGAGAGGGATGAGGGTCTGTATTGGTGAGAGGGAGGGGGGTCTGTATTGGTGAGAGGGAGGGGACCTGTAGGGGTGAGAGGGAGGGGGCCTGTATTGGTGAGAGGGAAGGGGGCCTGTATTGGTGAGAGGGAGGGGGGTCTGTAGGGGTGAGAGGGAGGGGGGTCTGTATTGGTGAGAGGGAGGGGGGGCTGTATTAATGAGAGGGAGGAGAGGTATGTATTGTTGAGAGGGATGAGGGTCTGTATTGGTAAAAGGGAGGGGGGTCTGTATTGGTGAAAGGGAGGGGGTCTGTATTGGTGAGAGGGAGGGGGGCCTGTAGAGGTGAGAGGGAGGGGGCCTGTATTGGTGAGAGGGAAGGGGGCCTGTATTGGTGAGAGGGAGGGGACCTGTAGGGGTGAGAGGGAGGGGGGTCTGTATTGGTGAGAGGGAGGGGACCTGTAGGGGTGAGAGGGAGGGGGCCTGTATTGGTGAGAGGGAAGGGGGCCTGTATTGGTGAGAGGGAGGGGGGTCTGTATTGGTGAGAAGGATGAGGGGCCTGTATTGGTGAGAGGGAGGGGGGCCTGTATTGGTGAGAGGGAGGGGGGTCTGTATTGGTGAAAGGGAGGGTGTCCTGTATTGGTGAGAGGGAGGGTGTCCTGTATTGGTGAGAGGGAGGGGGGTATGTATTGGTGAAAGGGAGGGGGTCTGTATTGGTAAAAGGGAGGGGGGTCTGTATTGGTGAAAGGGAGGGGGTCTGTATTGGTGAGAGGGAGGGGGGCCTGTAGAGGTGAGAGGGATGACGGTCTGTATTGGTGAGAGGGAGGGGGGTCTGTATTGGTGAGAGGGAGGGGGTCTGTATTGGTGAGAGGGAGGGGGGTCTGTATTGGTGAGAGGGATGGGGGTCTGTATTGGTGAGAGGGATGAGGGTCTGTATTGGTGAGAGGGAGGGGGGTCTGTATTGGTGAGAGGGAGGGGACCTGTAGGGGTGAGAGGGAGGGGGCCTGTATTGGTGAGAGGGAAGGGGGCCTGTATTGGTGAGAGGGAGGGGGGTCTGTAGGGGTGAGAGGGAGGGGGGTCTGTATTGGTGAGAGGGAGGGGGGTCTGTATTAATGAGACGGAGGAGAGGTATGTATTGTTGAGAGGGATGAGGGTCTGTATTGGTAAAAGGGAGGGGGGTCTGTATTGGTGAAAGGGAGGGGGTCTGTATTGGTGAGAGGGAGGGGGGCCTGTAGAGGTGAGAGGGAGGGGGCCTGTATTGGTGAGAGGGAAGGGGGCCTGTATTGGTGAGAGGGAGGGGACCTGTAGGGGTGAGAGGGAGGGGGGTCTGTATTGGTGAGAGGGAGGGGACCTGTAGGGGTGAGAGGGAGGGGGCCTGTATTGGTGAGAGGGAAGGGGGCCTGTATTGGTGAGAGGGAGGGGGGTCTGTATTGGTGAGAAGGATGAGGGGCCTGTATTGGTGAGAGGGAGGGGGGTCTGTATTGGTGAGAGGGAGGGGGGTCTGTATTGGTGAGAGGGAGGGGACCTGTAGGGGTGAGAGGGAGGGGGCCTGTATTGGTGAGAGGGAAGGGGGCCTGTATTGGTGAAAGGGAGGGGACCTGTAGGGGTGAGAGGGAGGGGGGTCTGTATTGGTGAGAGGGATAAGGTCTGTATTGGTGAGAGGGAGGGGGGCCTGTATTGGTGAGAGGGATGAGGGTCTGTATTGGTGAGAGGGATGGGGGCCTGTATTGGTGAGAGGGAGGGGGGCCTGTATTGTTGAAAGGGAGGGGGGCCTGTAGGGGTGAGAGGGAGGGGGGTCTGTATTGGTGAGAGGGAGGGGGGTCAGTATTGGTGAGAAGGATGAGGGGCCTGTATTGGTGAGAGGGATGAGGGTCTGCATTGGTGAGAGGGAGGGGGGTCTGTATTGGTGAGAGGGAGGGGGGTCTGTATTGGTGAGAGGGAGGGGACCTGTAGGGGTGAGAGGGAGGGGGCCTGTATTGGTGAGAGGGAAGGGGGCCTGTATTGGTGAAAGGGAGGGGGATCTGTATTGGTGAGAGGGAGGGGGGCCTGTAGGGGTGAGAGGGAGGGGGGTCTGTATTGGTAAAAGGGAGGGGGGCCTGTATTGGTAAAAGGGAGGGGGGCCTGTATTGGTGAGAGGGATGACGGTCTGTATTGGTGAGAGGGAGGGGGGTCTGTATTGGTGAGAGGGAGGGGACCTGTAGGGGTGAGAGGGAAGGGGGCCTGTATTGGTGAGAGGGAGGGGGGCCTGTATTGGTGAGAAGGATGACGGTCTGTATTGGTGAGAGGGAGGGGGGTCTGTATTGGTGAGAGGGAGGGGACCTGTAGGGGTGAGAGGGAGGGGGCCTGTATTGGTGAGAGGGAAGGGGGCCTGTATTGGTGAGAGGGAGGGGGGTCTGTATTGGTGAGAGGGAGGGGGGTCTGTATTGGTGAGAGGGAGGGGGGTCTGTATTGGTGAGAAGGATGAGGGGCCTGTTTTGGTGAGAGGGTTGAGGGTCTGCATTGGTGAGAGGGAGGGGGGTCTGTATTGGTGAGAGGGAGGGGGGTCTGTATTGGTGAGAGGGAGGGGA
The DNA here is from genome assembly GCF_901001165.1 of Salmo trutta. NCBI lineage: Eukaryota > Metazoa > Chordata > Actinopteri > Salmoniformes > Salmonidae > Salmo > Salmo trutta. The sequence goes on along the minus strand of NW_021822867.1, from coordinate 55,958 downwards.
CCTGTAGGGGTGAGAGGGAGGGGGCCTGTATTGGTGAGAGGGAAGGGGGCCTGTATTGGTGAAAGGGAGGGGGATCTGTATTGGTGAGAGGGAGGGGGGCCTGTAGGGGTGAGAGGGAGGGGGGTCTGTATTGGTAAAAGGGAGGGGGGCCTGTATTGGTGAGAGGGATGACGGTCTGTATTGGTGAGAGGGAGGGGACCTGTAGGGGTGAGAGGGAAGGGGGCCTGTATTGGTGAGAGGGAGGGGGGCCTGTATTGGTGAGAAGGATGACGGTCTATATTGGTGAGACGGAGGGGGGTCTGTATTGGTGAGAGGGAGGGGACCTGTAGGGGTGAGAGGGAGGGGGCCTGTATTGGTGAGAGGGAAGGGGGCCTGTATTGGTGAGAGGGAGGGGGGTCTGTATTGGTGAGAGGGAGGGGGGTCTGTATTGGTGAGAGGGAGGGGGGTCTGTATTGGTGAGAGGGAGGGGACCTGTAGGGGTGAGAGGGAGGGGCCTGTATTGGTGAGAGGGAGGGGGGCCTGTATTGGTGAGAAGGATGACGGTCTGTATTGGTGAGAGGGAGGGGGGTCTGTATTGGTGAGAGGGAGGGGGGTCTGTATTGGTGAGAGGGAGGGGGGTCTGTATTGGTGAGAGGGAGGGGACCTGTAGGGGTGAGAGGGAGGGGGCCTGTATTGGTGAGAGGGAAGGGGGCCTGTATTGGTGAGAGGGAGGGGGGTCTGTATTGGTGAGAGGGAGGGGTGTCTGTATTGGTGAGAGGGAGGGGACCTGTAGGGGTGAGAGGGAGGGGGCCTGTATTGGTGAAAGGGAGGGGGGCCTGTATTGGTGAGAGGGAGGGGGCTTGTATTGGTGAGGGGGGCTTGTATTGGTGAGAGGGAGGGGGCTTGTATTGGTGAGAGGGGGGGTCTCCTGCTGCTCTTTTGCTCTTGTTCTCTCTCTTTTTTCACTCTCTCTCTCTCTCTCTCTCTCTCTCTCTCTCTCTCTCTCAATTCAATTCAATTCAATTCAATCCAATGGGCTTTATTGGCATGGGAAACATATGTTAAAGACTACCAGTACCCACTGGATTTTCCAATTACATTGAATGAACCACAGGACAAAATACAAACCCTCCAACCCAAAAAGGCCTGGGGTGTGAAACGAAACGATAAAATATTCAGACCACCAATTCCAATTGGCTTAAACTTTTTAATATAATCCTCAGCTCTGGCATCTTCCCCAATATTTGGAACCAAGGATTGATCACCACAATCCACAAAAGTGGAGACATATTTGACCGCAACAGCTACCGTCTGATATGTGTCAACAACAACCTTGGGAAAATCCTCTGCATTATCATTAACAGCAGACGTGTACATTTCCAATGTCCTGAGCAAATGTCAAATTGGCTTTTTACAAAATTACCATACAACAGACTCATGTATTCACCCTGCACACCCTAATTGACAAACAAACAAACCAAAAGAAAGCCTTCTCATGCTTTATTGATTTAAAAAAAGCTTTTGATTAAATTTGGCATGAGGGTCTGCTATACAAATTGATGAAAAGTGGTGTTGTGGGAAAAAAACATACGGCATTATAAAATCCATGTACACAAATAACAACTGCGGTGAAAATTTGAAAAACACAAAAAATTTTCCACAGGGCCATGGGATGAGCACCACCGTCTTCAACATACTGTATATATTAACGAATTGGCGAGGGCACTAGAACAGTCTGCAGCACCCGGCCTCACCCTACTAGAATCTGAAGTCAAATGTCTACTATTTGCCAATGATCTGGTGCTTCTGTCCCCAACCAAGGAGGGCCTATAGCAGCCCCTAGATCTTCTGCACAGAATCTGTCAGACCTGGGCCCTGACAGTAAATCTCAGTAAGACAAAATGAATGGTGTTCCAAAAATGGTCCAGTTGCCAGGACCACAAATACAAATTCCATCTAGACACTGTTGCCCTAGAGCACACAAAAACTACACATACTTCGGCCTAAACAGCGCCACAGGAAACTTCCACAAAGCTGTGAACGATCTGAGCGACAATGCAAGGGCATTCTATGCCATCAAAAGGAACATAAAATTTGACATACCAATTAGGATCTGGCTAAAAATACTTGAACCCATTGCCCCTTATGGCTGTGAGGTCTGGGGTCCACTCACCAACCAACAATTCACAAAATGGGACAAACACCAAATTGAGACAGTGTGCAGAATTCTGCTGAAATATCCTTCCTGTACAACGCAAAACAGCAAATAATGCATGCAGAGCAGAATTAGGCCTATACCCGCTAATTATCAAAATCCAGAAAAGAGTCGTTAATAAATAAATTAGGCACATTTGGGCAGTCTTGATACAACATTTTGAACAGAAATGCTTTGCACATACACTGATGCCATCTGGTGGCCAATATCCAAATTGCAACTGGGCTGGAATAATACACTATGGCCTTTCTCTTGCATTTCGAAGATGATGGTACAAAAAAATACAAAAGAACGGTTGGTTTTTTCTTTGTATTATCTTTTACCAGATCTATTGTGTTATATTCTCCTACCTTCCTTTCACATTTCCACAAACTTCAAAGTGTTTCCTTTCAAATGGTACCAAGAATGTGCATATCCTTGCTTCAGGGCCTGAGCTACAGGCAGTTAGATTTGGGTATGTCATTTTAGGCGAAAATTGCAAAAAAAGGGGCGTATCCTTATGAGGTTATTAATTAACAGTTGATTCTAAGATTTGTATTTGCTCATATATATGTTTTTGCTGTTTGTTCTTTGTTATAGGGCCAAAAAGGTCAACGTAGAAGTGGTTTATCCATACGTCTTCGTTTTGGATAGATAACTCTTTGTGTTGTTGTTTGTTTAGAGTTTTCACATTTTCCCAGAAGTGGTTCGATTCTATGGATTATTCAATTATATTGGGCTGATTTCTGACATGCTGTTCCTTCTTTCTCCGTAGTCTATTTCTGTATTGTTTTAGTGATTCACCATATTGAAGGCGTAGGCTCATGTTTTCTGGGTCTCTATGTTTTTGGTTGGATTGCTTTCTCAATTTCTTTCTTAGGTTTTTGCATTCTTCATCAAACCATTTGTCATTGTTGTTCATTTTCTTTGGTTGTCTGCTTGAAATGTTTTGATTTGATAGGGAAGCTGAGAGGTCAAATATACTGTTTAGGTTTTCTACTGCCAAGCTTACACCTTTCTAATTACAGTGAAACGTTTTGTCCAGGAAGTTGATTGAATTTGTTGTTGTCTAATTATTTTTTGGTAGGCTTCCACACTACTTTCCTTCCATCTATAGCATTTCTTAATATTATTCAGTTCCTTTGGCTTTGATGCCTCATGATTGAGTATTGGTCTCTTCAAGTAGACTGTTATTTGCTGTAATCTGATAGGGGTGTCAGTTGGCTGACTGTGAACGCTCTGAGACTGGGTTGAGGTCTGTGATAAAGTAGTCTACAGTTCTACTGCCAAGAGATGAGCTATAGGTGTACCTACCGTAAGAGTCACCTCAAAGCCTAACATTGATGATGTACATACCCAGCGTGTGACAGAGGTGCAGGAGTTGTGACCCATTTTTGTTTTGTCCAGTGGTCTCTCTCTCTCTCGCTCTCTCTCTCTCTCTCTGATTTCTGAGTCCAGTAGGGTCTCTCTCTCTCTCTCTCTCTCTCTCTCTCTCTCTCTCTCTCTCTCTCGCTCTCTCTCTGATTTCTGAGTCCAGTAGGGGGTCGGTCTCTCTCTCTCTTTCCCCTTCAAAATGGACTGGCCATTGGCAGCTGTGTGTGAACAGAGCCATACCGCTGGTCTAATCAATAGAGCATACCTGGCTGTAATCAAAGCCTTATTGCTCAGCAAAATGTAGTCACAAACATACATACACACGTGCACAGACAGACAGACAGACAGACAGACAGACAGACAGACAGACAGACAGACAGACAGACAGACAGACAGACAGACAGACAGACAGACAGACAGACAGACAGACAGACAGACAGACAGACAGACAGACTGCTTCATACGGAAGCCTCTGCCTTTGGTTTGCCCAGCAGCACTGTTGCAGTCACTACCATGTTTACAAGTTCCATAAAGCAGCTGGGTTCTGGCAGTAAAATGTGATGCACAGCAGGCCAGCAGGCTTCAACATGGCTGCTGAGGAACACTGCCCAGGCTCTGGACTCTGGACTATGGCTCACCATCCATGCTGCTTGGTCTGTTGTTGTGTATTCTGATTGACAGGTGAAGGGATAGTGGTGGCTCTCTCTCAAGCATAGAAACTCTGAGTTAGCAAAGGATAGAACAGTGCTTCTGGTGGATACAGTTATACAAGTCTGGCGTTCCTGTCTGCACAGGAACCTATTTCAACACGGTGGATGGAAGGGAAATAGCAGTGTGGCTATGTTCCATATGTTAGTCCTGAGTGACTGTATTACAGGCTAATGATATCATCAGTCATCCCATATCTCCCCATGAATATGAGGATGACACACAACTCCCATGGGAAAGGTGTGTGTGTGTGTGTGTGTGTGTGTGTGTGTGTGTGTGTGTGTGTGTGTGTGTGTGTGTGTGTGTGTGTGTGTGTGTGTGTGTGTGTGTGTGTGTGTGTGAGAGAGAGAGTTCTTTATGAATCGTTGATCAGGTTATTTTTCAAATATTTGATTTTAAAAGGTAGATACAGTGCTGTAACTGTTCATGTATTCATATACTGTGTTCAATATATGTAGCTATATACTGTGTTCAATATATGTAGCTATATACAGTGTTCAATATAAAGTATTCAGACCCATTGACTTTTTCTACATTTTGTTACGTTACAGCATTATTCTAAAATTGATTACATTTCTACACACAGCACCCCATAACGACACATTTTTTGCAAATTTATAAAAAATAAAAAACGGAAATATACAATTTACATAAGTATTCAGACCATTTACTCAGTACTTTGTTGAAGCACCTTTGGCAGCGATTACAGCCTAGAGTCATCTTGGGTGTGACACTACAAGCTTGGAACACCTGTATTTGGGGAGTTTCTCCCATTCTTCTCTGCAGATCCTCTCAAGCTCTGTCAGGTTGGATGGGGAGCGTCGCTGCACAGCTCTTTCCAGGTATCTCCAGAGATGTTTGATCGAGTTCAAGTCCGGGCTCTGGCTGGGCCACTCAAGGACATTCACTCTTGGTTTCATCAGACCGGAGAATCTTGTTTCTCATGGTCTGGGTGTCTTTACGTGCCTTTGGCAAACTCCAAGTGGGCTGTCATGTGCCTTTTACTGAGGAGTGGCTTCCGTCTGGCCGCTCTACCATTAAGGTCGGATTGGTGGAGTACTGCAGAAATGGTTGTCCTTCTGGAAGGTTCTCCCGTCTCCACAGAGGAACTCTGGAGCTCTTTCAGAGTGACCATCAGGTTCTTGGTCACCTCCCTGACCAAGGTCCTTCTCCCCCGATTGCTCAGTTTGGCCGGACGGCCAGCTCTAGGATGAGTCTTGGTGGTTCCAAACTTCTTCCATTCAAATATGATGGAGGCCACTGTGTTCTTGAGGACCTTCAATGCTGCAGAAATGTTTTCATACCCTTCCCAAGATCTGTGCCTCAACATAATCCTGTCTCGGAGCGCTACGGACTATTCCTTTGACCTCAATGCTTGTTTTTTGCTCTGACATGCACTGTCAACTGTGGGACCTTATATAGACAGGTGTGTGCCTTTCCAAATCATGTCCAATCAATTGAATTTACCACAGGTGGACTCCAATCAAGATGTAAAACATCTCAAGGATGATCAATGGAAACAGGATGCACCTGATCTCAATACCCCAGAATGATAAAGCAAAAACAGGTTTTAAGAAATGTTTGCAAATGTATTAGACATAAAAACAGAAATACATTATTTACATAAGTTTTCAGACCCTTTGCTATGAGACTCGAAATTGAGCTCAAGTGCATCCTGTTTCCATGGATCAATATAAAGTACAATATTTTCTTAAGGAATGTAGTGAAGTAAAACTACAAGTTGTCAAAAGTATAAATAGTAAAGTAAAGTACAGATACACCAACAAGCGACTTAAGTAGTACTTTATTTTTACTTAAGTACTTTACACTTTACACTTTACAATCTTTTGTTGTTGTTAAGTAAATATTCTGAAAGTGAGACAACATACAAACAATCAAAAGGCACTTTTCTCATAACACAATACACAATACACAGTACACAGTACACAGTACACAGTATGTTTTATGAATGTATTTGTAACAAAGCATGAAGGAAGGATGGTGCATTTTAAAACTCAATTAAAACAGACATGGACAATATAATTTTGTGTGTGTGTTGCATTATTTATTTGTGGTGATGGCATGTCATACAGCAAGTGGTTGGTTTAAGGAGTTAGCCACACCGCTACTACCATACAATTTAACAACCCAGTTCACAACCCACAAAAAAAGACATATGGCTTTGTAGTGAGAAACAAGAAGAACAATAGCTATTTTAACTATTCATTACATGATTAACTATTCATTATTTTATTTCAGGGCATTGATTCATATGTAAAGTAGATTATTCATATCACAGCAATAGAATAACTACACAACAGTAAATATGGCAATTAATAATGCATAACAATGTAAATAATTTACTGTACACACTCCCCAGGCTAATCCTATGGTAAACCGGCTCACTCCAGCGTGAGCACATCAAAGATTGTTTATGTTGAACAAGCTCCTTGGGCTGAATTAACTGCACACTCTCATCCCGTTTGCACAGAAAACACCAGTTGTAAATAAACAGCATGAAGTTATTGTGAGGAGTTGCAGCATGACAATATAATCCAGCGTAAAACAGATCAATATAAACAGCTACATAGAGCATAGAGGCTACATAGAGGATACATAGAACTACATAGAGGCTACATATATATATGCCATGGAATGTTTGAGTTTGGTGTCTCCAATAGCAAAATAACTTAGATATAACTTCTGATTTTCTTTTTTTACAAAATAAAATAAATACAAATTATTATAGTTTTAGTTTTAGTTTTTTTGCCATCTTTTACATTTGAACTAAAGTGCAGCTTCTTGACTTTCCAAAAGAGAAAAAAGTGGTTCCATAACATTAGTGGAACATTCATCAAAATAGGTAATTACAGTATCAATCATATGGAGATCTCTTTGCATCAGAGAAACATTTGGCTTGTTTATGTTCAATGTTGTTGTAAATGACAGGGGAACTAAACGGACTAGATGTGTTATTTCTGTTTCTGGAATGACGTTTGACATCATAATCACAGTCTGGTCACCAAACCATCTTTACAGAGAGCAGCTCTTCAAGTCTGGACAACCCATCAAAGACTACGTCAATGCTGTTTACAATCACAAATTAAAACCTTAAAAATACATAAATATAGGGATGGAATGAAATCCTGAAGAAAGATGACTGAAAGATAAGCAGAACAAAATGTTTTTTTTAGCCAAAACATATTAAACCTGCCCATTTGTAAGTTGAGACAAAGCTAACATGTTTTAATCTTTAAAGAGTCGTCCTGATAAGCAACAGGACATTATGCTATTGAGTAGGATGGTGGAGAAAACATTCAACAACAACAGTTCACAAGCTTACTATGACCTCTGTATAATTGTGCGCATGAATGTGTTTAAAATTGTAGTAGTGTAGTAATAATTACTAAACAGTGTTTTATCTTGGTGTTTTTATTATCTTGTTACACGTTTAGCTCATGCTGTAAACTTGCTTCTGGTTACACAAGAGATGTCTAGAAAAGACAGATTGCACTGTGAAACCTGACATGGCTTTCCACGTGAGGCGTGATTCAGATAACTTTCTTTTAGATTTACAGTGATTAAATGGAATACATGGAAATAAACATGATGTCTTTATATAGCGTGTAATGGTTTCTCTGCATGACAGATCAGCTGTAAGGACTACATTATAGAGCTGAGCAGTGAGAATGGCACTATTGTTTTGACCTCACTCGCATTAGTCAGACAAGTAAAAAACTTCTCAACGGGTTAGTATTAGCGGTGATATTATTGTCGTGTTTTTAAGCAGCAGCGAGCAGCGAGCGAGTCCCAGTATTTGTAACGGTAATGACTTACAGGAAAAAATGATGGCGGTGGCAGGTCGCTTCCTGACCCTAATTCTCGGCACACACCTATGAATACCCCTGGAATATTTTGCAGGCGGTTTATTTTCAAAGCAGTGGCTTGTTTGTGAACAGAGGTTCCATTCAGACCTGGAGAGAGGGTAGTGGGGCAAAGGGCCAAACGATCTGGTAGCAGAGGCCGACCTGCACCTGCTTTAAAAACACTTTAACAGGCAATTATCCTGCCAGGCCAGCTCCAATACGGCAAGCGGCAAGCCCACAACATACATGTCTCAAAGTGGAGCAACAGGAGAATGGGGAGGGACGGGGGACAAGGGACAAGGAGGGGTGCCTGGGGGTTGTGTGTGTGTGTGTGTGTGTGTGTGTGTGTGTGTGGTGTGTGTGTGTGTGTGTGTGTGTGTGTGTGCGTGCGTGCGTGCGTGCGTGCGTGCGTGCGTGCGTGTGTCTTTGTGTGTATAGGGGTGTGTGTTTGTATGGATGGGGTGAGGGTGGTTGTGGGGGGGTACAAAGGGCTCCTCCAATCACCTGTGACAGCCCCATGGTATCGACTCAGCTCAAAATGAAACACAACCACACTACTTTTAAATAGAGTACGATACTCTTTGAAACAGATTGTTTAACCTACTAATTTTTTGGAACATTGAGGAATTCAACTTAGATTGTTTATTACTAGCATTTCCAAAGGTCTGGGACAGTTTGAAATCAAAACATAGCAATTATTCTTTAATTGACTGTGCCAGATCAAACCTGATTCTCAACCAGCAGGTAGAGCATCTTTTGATAATTTAATTTAGAAGTGGATATGAAGAACAAATTTAAACTGCCCCAGTCCTCCTGCACCAATTAACATAATTTGTATTCTGTTGGGTTGCTGCAGTTCCGTGTTGTGGCACTCTAACTTTGCCCACTCAGAGGGCTGTAAGAGTCAGTCGCCATTTGGGATAAAAGGCAGGAATTCAGTTGGTGAGGGATTAATATTGCAACATTCCTGCTAGTCTCTAGACCTTGATGAGCAGGAAAATATAAAAAGGCTCATTTTGTAAAACTTTGCTCAAACAGGCCGTTGCTATATCAGTGGACTAAGAATATGTTTTGATTAAAATTATTATTATTTGGTGAAAAATGTGATTGACTTGTTGACAACACACTATATTAAACAACATACAGTACCAGTCAAAAGTTTTATTTTTACTATTTTCTACATTATAGAATAATAGTGAAGACATCAAAAGTAGGAAATAACACATACAGTGGGGGGGGAAAGTATTTGATCCCCTGCTGATTTTGTACGTTTGCCCACTGACAAAGAAATGATCAGTCTCTAATTTTAATGGTTGGTTTATTTCAACAGTGAGAGACAGAATAACAACAAAAATATTCAGAAAAACGCATGCCAGAAATGTTATAAATTGATTTGCATTTTAATGAGGGAAATAAGTATTTGACCCCCTCTCAATCAGAATGATTTCTGGCTCCCAGGTATCTTTTATACAGGTAACGAGCTGAGATTAGGAGCATACTCTTAAAGGGAGTGCTCCTAACCGCAGCTTGTTACCTATAAAAAGACACCTGTCCACAGAAGCAATCAATCAGATTCCAAACTCTCCACCATGGCCAAGACCAAAGAGCTCTCCAAGGATGTCAGGGACAAGATTGTAGACCTACACAAGGCTGGAATGGGCTACAAGACCATCGCCAAGCAGCTTGATGAGAAGGTGACAACATTTGGTGCGATTATTTGCAAATGGAAGAAACACAAAAGAACTGTCAATATCCCTTGGCCTGGGGCTCCATGCAAGATCTCACCTCGTGGAGTTGCAATGATCATCAGAACGGTGAGGAATCAGCCCAGAACTACACGGGAGGATCTTGTCAATGATCTCAAGGCAGCTGGGACCATAGTCACCAAGAAAACAATTGGTAACACTACGCCGTGAAGGACTGCAATCCTTCAGCGCCCGCAAGGTCCCCCTGCTCAAGAAAGCACATATACATGCCCGTCTGAAGTTTGCCAATGAACATCTGAATGACTCAGAGGACAACTGGTGAAAGTGTTGTGGTCAGATGAGACCAAAATGGAGCTCTTTGACATCAACTCAACTCGCCGTGTTTGGAGGAGGAGGAATGCTGCCTATGACCCCAAGAACACCATCTCCACCGTCAAACATGGAGGTGGAAACATTATGCTTTGGGGGTGTTTTTCTGCTAAGGGGACAGGACAACTTCACCGCATCAAAGGGACGATGGACGGGGCCATGTACCGTCAAATCTTGGGTGAGAACCTCCTTCCTTCAGCCAGGGCATTGAAAATGGGTCGTGGATGGGTATTCCAGCATGACAATGACCCAAAACACACGGCCAAGGCAACAAAGGAGTGGCTCAAGAAGAAGCACATTAAGGTCCTGGAGTGGCCTAGCCAGTCTCCAGACCTTAATCCCATAGAAAATCTGTGGAGGGAGCTGAAGGTTCGAGTTGCCAAACGTCAGCCTTGAAACCTTAATGACTTGGAGAAGATCTGCAAAGAGGAGTGGGACAAAATCCCTCCTGAGATGTGTGCAAACCTGGTGGCCAACTACAAGAAACGTCTGACCTCTGTGATTGCCAACAAGGGTTTTGCCACCAAGTACTAAGTCATGTTTTGCAGAGGGGTCAAATACTTATTTCCCTCATTAAAATGTAAATCATTTATAACATTTTTGACATGCGTTTTTCTGGATTTTTTTGTTGTTATTCTGTTTCTCACAGTTCAAATAAACCTACTATTAAAATTATAGACTGATAATTTCTTTGTAAGTGGGCAAACGTACAAAATCAGCAGGGGATCAAATACTTTTTTCCCCCACTGTATGGAATCACGGAGTAACCAAAGAAGTGTTAAACAAATTCTTCAAAGTAGCCACCCTTTTCCTTTATGACAGCTTCGCACACTCTTGGCCTTCTCTCTTTCATAGTTTTGATGTCTTCACCATTATTCTAGAAAATAGTAGAAAATAGTAAAAATAAAGAAAAACCCTTGAATGAGTAGGTGTGTCCAAACTTTTGACTGGTTCTGTAAATAGGTTACGCCACATTTCATGACCCATGGAGATCAATTCATCAATATTCAGTCATTTAATATTTACGTTTGGACATGCAAATGTACCATAATCAGTCCTCACTTACCTACCCATAAAAGAATCAGACCTAAGATGAGTGAACAGTAATGTGACATTAATATTTACAAAGCTTGGCAATTAAAATACGCAAATATAGTGTGTCAGGGAACAACGTAACTCAACTTCACTATGATAGATAGGTAGATGAGTGGAGTTAAATATCATTTTACAAATATCCTCTTGTGAGGGCTTTAAGAGCTACACCACATGTTAAACCCATAGTCCTAAATGTATTTATTTCAGCTTTAGAATCTCTTTGTGCTGGTTCATCATTCTATTTATTTATTATTTAACTAGGCAAGTCAGTTAAGAACAAATTCTTATAGACAATGACGGCCTACCGGGGAACAGTGGGTTAGCTGCCTTGTTCAGGGGCAGAACGACAGATTTTTTTTTACCTTGTCAGCTCGGGGATTTGATCCAGCAACCTTTCGATTACTGGCCCAACAGGCTTTGCCGCCAAGCTACCTGCCGCCAGGCTACCTGACGCCCCCAATCATCTTTTAAGTGGAAAAGACTTAGAAATGTAGAAATGTACAAATATGTCAACAACAAAAACATGCAGCGAATTTAATGAAGCCGACATTGAGGAAGACAAACAGGAGCTTTCAAAGACAGTGTGGCTTGTTAAAAGAGGACATCACATTTACACATCTATTTTCACTGAATGTATAGTTGCTCTACTTTGATTGTAACGTCGGTGTTTGACCCTGACTCTGAACGTCTGTTCACTACGGTGTTTACTTAGCCAAAAAATGCATATTGTTATTATGGTCCACACCTGAAGTAATGTACCATCTGCAAGAATTAGGCTCTCTCAAGCTTCTACCATTCTATCCCTAGAGAAACTTACCTTTGACAGGAGTCTGATACATTTAGGTAAATCTGGTCTCCATTGTGGTCCTATGTAGAAAACCTTCCATAAATGACCCATGTTATAATTGTGATGTTTGTATCTTTTTTTTCTCCATTTTCTGACTGTCTTTTTGTATGTTTTGCTGTATTCTTATTACTTTTATTGTACATAGTCAGTGTGGTGCATGTTGATTTGGTTGTCTATGTAACCTCTGTTAAAATAAAATAATATTCTAATAAAAAGATCATTACACAAAAAAAGAAAAAGAGGACATCAGATCTGTCCTCTCTGGAAGTCATTACACAGTCCAGAGAGAGAGAGAGACAGAGTGAGAGAGAGACAGACAGACAGAGAGTCTGAGAGAGAGACAGAGAGAGAGATGAGAGAAAGAGAGAGAGAGAGAGAGAGAGAGAGAGAGACAGAGACAGAGACAGAGACAGAGACAGAGACAGAGACAGAGACAGAGACAGAGAGACAGAGAGAGATTGCCAGGACCACAAATACAAATTCCATCAAGCCACCGTTGCTCTAGAGCACACATAAAACTATACATACCTCGGCCTAAACATCAGCGCCACAGGTAACTTCCACAAAGCTGTGAACGAGCTGAGAGGACAAGGCAAGAAAGACCTCCTATTCCATCAAAAGGAACATACAATTTGACATACCAATTAGGATCTGGCAAAAAAATACTTGAAGTGCAGAATTAGGCCGATACCTGCTAATTATCTAAATCCAGAAAAGAGCCGTTTAATTCTACAACCACCTAAAAGGAAGCGATTCCCAAACCTTCCATAACAAAGCCATCACCTACAGAGAGATGAACCTGAAAAAACTCCCTTTGCAAGCTTCACAAAGTTCACAAACACAAACAGACCCCACCAAATCATGAGAAAACAAAAAGATAATTATTTGACACATTGGAAAGAATTAACAAAAAACTAGCAAATTGGAATGCTATTCGGCCCTAAACAGAGAGTACACAGTGGCAGAATACCTGACCACTGTGACTGACCCAAACTTAAGGAAAGCTTTGACTCTGTACAGACTCAGTGAGCAGAGCCTTGCTATTGAGAAAGGCCGCCGTAGGCAGACCTGCTCTCAAGAGAAGACAGGCTATGTGCACACTGCTCACAAAATGAGGTAGAAACTGAGCTGCACTTTCTAACCTCCTGCCAAATGTGTGACCATATAGAGACACATATTTCCCTCAGATTACATAGACCCACGAAGAATTCGAATTCAAATCCAATTTGATAAACTCCCATATCTATTGGGTGATGTACCACAGTGTACCATCACAGCAGCAAGATTTGTGACCTGTTTCCACAAGAAAAGGACAACCAGTGAAGAACAAAACCATTGTAAATGCAATCCATATTCATGTTTATTTATTTTCCCTTTTGTACTTTAACTATTTGCACATCGTTACAACACTGTATATAGATATAATCAGTGGAATGGGAGATTCGATATAGGCCGATAGGATTGGCTTTTTCAGGAGATGTTTTATTTCTGCCACTTTTAGTGAGTTCAGGAATGCGGCCTCCTTTCCCTATTGCGGTGCATACGGATAGCATGTCTTTTGTCCCCTCTTCCTGTTCCTGTTCCTGCACATTTGATAACAGGCCATTCTAAATCAAAACTGATTTTACATATTAGAAAAGACAAGATTAATTTGAGAATAGTCTGATTGGTGAAAAATATGATCAATTGATGAGAGAACAGCAGCCTGAGGCGAGGAACAGAGCAATCAACAATAGTCTAAAGTCGCATCATGCAGCCCATATATGTTTTGATTTCAAAGACATTTTAAAGGTTTGTATAATTCACAAGTAAAGTTGCCAAATAACTGTAAATCTAGCTTATAGGACCTGTTTCAAATGACCCCTTGTACAGTCAACATAACCACCTCATGTGCGCTGTGGCTCCGGAACAGGAAAAATATATTTTATGTTTTATTCTGCTAAGTTCAATTATATTCTTCTTATTATAAAATCATGTAATATAAAATAATGGCATGGGATTCTAAAGCATATTTTGTCTGCTTAATGAACAAGCCTACAGCCTATGGCATGGTGCATAGCCAGATAAATTACAGTAGCCCATCTCATATTCCGTTCTTCCGAAATACAGTTTCTTCATATCATAATGCTTCTTTAAACCTGGCTAAAATAAATAATGGATTTACTGTGATGGTGTATTTTACATTGATTTGTTAGTCTTTTTTAAATGTAGATGTTCCAAAGGCTTGTACGCATGTAGGCCCGGAGAAGCTAAACGTGCTTGTGTTAATTAACGGTAAATTACCGTCAGAACGGCAGTCTTTTACATGAGAATAACCGGCTCACAGCCTTACTGGTTAGTTAGAAATGCCAGGGCCGATTTCAAGTCACCAGTCCCACCCCTGCCTGGCGCTAGCAGAGAGGACAGGGGTATAACGTGTGGCATCCTTCTCTGGCGGGATCAAGAACAAAAGAGTTTGTGCCCAAATTAGGATGGAGTCTTGATGTGGACAAGAATGTGTTACATCATGATGACATCAACAGTGTGGTCTGGCTGGCACACACACACACACACACACACACACACACACACACACACCACACACACACACACACACACACACACACACACACACACACACACACACAACACACACACACAGACACAGACACACACACACACACAGACACACACACACACACACAGACACACAGACACACACACACACACAGACACACACAGACACAGACACAGACACACACACACACACAACACACACACAGACACACACAGACACACACACACACACACACACACACAGACACACACAGACACACACAGACACACACAGACACACACACACACAGACACACCACACACACACAGACACAGGACACAGACACAGACACACACACACACACACATGCCTTGAGGAGTGATTTGCTTAGTGTCTGGAATAAGCACCTCCTCTCTCTCAAGCCGGGGACACCTCTCTCTCTCAGGCCAGGGGACACCTCCTCTCTCAGGCCAGTAGACACATCTCTCTCAGACCAGGGACACCTCCTCTCTCTCAGGCCAGGGACACATCCTCTCTCTCAGGCCAGGGACACCTCCTCTCTCTCAGGCCAGGGACACCTCCTCTCTCTCAGGCCAGAGACAACCTCTCTCTCAGGCAGGGACACCTCCCTCTCTCTCAGGCCAGGGACACAATCCTCTCTATCAGGCCCGGGACACCTCCTCTCTCTCAGGCCAGGGACACCTCCTCTCTCTCAGGCCAGGGACACCTCCTCTCTCTCAGGCCAGGGACACCTCCTCTCTCTCAAGCCGGGGACACCTCCTCTCTCGGCCAGGGACACCTCCTCTCTCCAGGCCAGGGACACCTCTCTCTCAGACCAGGGACACCTCCTCTCCTCTCAGGACAGGGACACCTCCTCTCTCTCAGGCCAGGGACACCTCCTCTCTCTCAGGCCAGGGACACCTCTCTCTCAGGGCCAGGGACACCTCCTCTCTCTCAAGCCGGGGACACCTCCTCTCTCTCAAGCCAGGGACACCTCCTCTCTCCTCAGGCCAGGGACACCTCCTCTCTCTCAGACCAGGGACACTCCTCTCTCTCAGGCCAGGGACACCTCCTCTCTCTTAGGCCAGGACACCTCCTCTCTCTCAGGCCAGGGACACATCCTCTTCGTCTCAGGCCAGGGACACCTCCTCTCTCTCAGGCCAGGGACCCCTCCTCTCTCTCAGGCCAGGGACACCTCCTCTCTCTCAGGCCAGGGACACCTCCTCTCTCTCAGGCCAGGGACACCTCCTCTCTCTCAAGCCGGGGACACCTCCTCTCTCAGGCCAGGGACACCTCCTCTCTCTCAGGCCAGGGACACCTCTTTCTCAGACCAGGGACACCTCCTCTCTCTCAGGCCAGGGACACCTCTCTCTATCAGGCCAGGGACACCTCCTCTCTCTCAGGGCCCAGGGCCATCTCCATCTCTCTCAAGCCGGGGACACCTCCTCTCTCTCAGACCAGGGACCATCCTCTCCTCTCTCTCAGGCCAGGGACACCTCCTCGTCTCTCAAGCCGGGGACACCTCCTCTCTCTCAGGCCAGGGACACCTCCTCTCTCTCAGGCCAGGGATACTCTCTCCTCTCAGGCCAGGGACACCTCCTCTCTCTCAGGCCAGGGACACCTCCTCTCTCTCAGGCCAGGGACACCTCCTCTCTCTCAAGCCGGGGACACCTCCTCTCTCAGGCCAGGGACACCTCCCTCTCTCTCAGGCCAGGGGACACCTCTTTCTCAGACCAGGGACACCTCCTCTCTCTCAGGCCAGGGACACCTCCTCTCTCTCAGGCCAGGGACACCTCCTCTCCTCTCAGGCCAGGGAACACCTCCATCTCTCTCAAGCCGGGGACACCTCCTCTCTCTCAGACCAGGGACACCTCCTCTCTCTCAGGCCAGGGACACCTCCTCTCTCTCAAGCCGGGGACACCTCCTCTCTCTCAGGGCCAGGGACACCTCCTCTCTCTCAGGCCAGGGATACCTCTCTCTCAGACCAGGGACACCTCCCTCTCTCTCAGGCCAGGTGACCACCTCCTCTCTCTGATGCCAGGGACACCTCCTCTCTTCTCAGGCCAGGGACACCTCCTCTCTCTCAAGCCGGGGACACCTCCTCTCTCTCAGGCCAGGGACAGGGAGGGGCATGTTAATCAGTCACTCTGTGCTTCAGCTGCCAACTTCGTGCCCAGTGGTGCAGAGTGCCACCAACGCCCCTATCCAGCCCACGCTCCCTCCAGCTCTTTTACTGAGACTATTTTTATTTACTGTCCCCTCTCCCCTCTCCTTGTCATCTCTGTGATCTGTGACAGCGAGACTGTGTGTTGGTGTGCGTGTATGTGTAACAGCAAGACTGTGTGTGTGTGTGTGGGTCATACCCATTCTGCTTTTCCACTTACCTAACTAGCTGACCGCTGTGTAGCATTAAGCTACACCCCTTTTTTGCCATCTTTCAACCTTCGCCAACTGGGCAGGGCCCGTCAGAGTCAGAGGAATCTGAAAGGGAGAAAAAAAACAGAATTGAGTCTAATTTGAGTCTCATGTGTTTATATGACGCTCATGTGAAAGGATCAAATACATGGCTCAAACGCCGCTGGTCGAGGGCCATCTTTCATGTTCACCCCAGTTCACACGATCTCTTTTAGTTGGGAGTTTTCGCAGCACCAGCCCACGAGAGAGGAGAGAGAGAGAGAGAGAAGAGAAAGAGAGAGAGAAGAGAGAGAGAGAGAGAGAGAGAGAGAGAGAGAGGAGAGAGAGAGAGAGAGAAAGCGAGAGAGAGAGAGAGAGAGAGAGAGAGGAGAGAAAGCGAGAGAGAGAGATAAGAGAGAGAGAGAGAGAGAGAGAGAGAGAGACACACGCCATACAGAACTAACCATCAACACATGAATGCCAAGCCTTCCTGGTTGAGGGTTGAGGAGGTATTGCTTCTCTTCTAGTTTTCATGAATATTACTGTGATGAAAATTCCAGATTGTCTGCATAATCAATAACACTCAGCAGAGACATCCATACATAAACCACACGACATGCCACCAGGGGTCTCTTCACAGTCCCCAAATCCAAAACGAATTCACGGCAAAGCACAGTATTATTCAGAGCCATGATCACATGGAAATCCCATCCATCTCCAATTACTCAAGCAAACAGCAGGACTACGAGGGGGACACAGACACACCCAAACACACACATCACTTTTTTTTTATGTATTGTTGTACTATTTTTATTATTATTATGATAAGCTTTTTTTTGTTAATTGTATTTTTTGTATATTGTATTTTAAATATGTGTGACTGTCCTTGTCTATCAGTGTATGAGTGTTTAGTTACTTGTCATGTTTCGTGTTTTTTGTGGACCCCAGGAAGAGTAGCTGCGGGGATCCTAACAAACAAAATAATCAAATAAACACACACAGGCCATAGCAGACACCCAGACACCCAGATATAGACAACCCTGATATATAGATAGACACAACGCTGAAATTGTCACACCCTGATCTGTTTCACCTGACTTCGTGATAGTCTCCACCCCGCTCCAGGTGTCGCCCATATTCCCCATTACCCCCTGTGTATTTATACCTGTGTTCTCTGTTTGTCTGTTGCCAGTTCATCTCGTTGACAAGACAACCAGCGTTTTTGTTCTCAGCTCCTGCTTTTCCCAGTCTCTCTTTTTCTCGCCCCCCTGGTTTGACGCCCTTGCCTGTCCTGACTCTGAGCCCGCCTGCATGACCACTCTGCCTGCCCCTGACCCTGAGCTTGCCTGCCAACCTGTACCTTTGCCCCACTCTGGATTATTGACCTCTGCCCTACCCTGACCCTGAGCCTGCCTGCCGTCCGGTACCGTTGCCCCACCTCTGGTTTACTGACCCCTGCCTGCCTTGACCTGTATTGCCTGGCCCTGTTGGATTATTAAAACATTGTGAAATTCGATGTTGTCTGCATATGGGTCTTACCTTCATAGCTGATAGATATAGAGACAGACACAACCCTGCTATAGACAACCATGGTTAGAGAGACACAACCCTGATATAGAGAGACACAACCCTGCTATAGACAAACCATGGTATAGAGAGACACAACCCTGATATAGAGAGACACAACCCTGGTATAGACAACCCTGGTATAGAGAGAGACACAACCCTGGTATAGAGAGACACACCCTGATATAGAGAGAGACACAACCCTGGTATAGAGAGAGACACAACCCTGGTATAGAGAGACACACCCTGATATAGAGAAGAGACACAACCCTGATATAGAGAGAGACACAACCCTGATATAGAGAGAGACACAACCTGGTTATAGAGAGACACAACCCTGATATAGAGAGACACAACCCTGATATAGAGAGACACAACCCTGATATATAGAGAGACACAACCCTGGTATAGAGAGACACAACCCTGATATAGAGAGACACAACCCTGATATAGAGAGAGACACAACCCTGATACAGAGAGAGACACAACCCTGATATAGAGAGAGACACAACCCTGATACAGAGAGAGACACAACCCTGATATAGGCAACCCTGATATAGAGAGAGACACAACCCTACTATAGAGAGACAACAACCTTGATATAGAGAGACACAACCCTGGTATAGAGAGACACAACCCTGATATAGAGAGACACAACCCTGATATAGAGAGACACAACCCTGATATATAGAGAGACACAACCCTGATATAGACAACCCTGGTATAGAGAGAGACACAACCCTGATATAGAGAGAGACACAACCCTGATATAGACAACCCTGATATAGAGAGAGACACAACCCTACTATAGAGAGACACAACCTTGATATAGAGAGACACAACCCTGGTATAGAGAGACACAACCCTGATATAGAGAGACACAACCCTGATATAGACAACCCTGATATAGAGAGAGACACAACCCTGGTATAGAGAGAGACACAACTCTGATATAGAGAGACACAACCCTGATATAGAGAGACACAACCCTGATATAGAGAGACACACAACCCTGTATAGAGAGACACACAACCCTGATATAGAGAGAGACACAACCCTGATATAGAGAGACACAACCTGATAGAGAGACACAGCCCTTGTATAGACAACCCTGATATAGAGACACAACCCTTGTATAGACAACCCTGATATAGAGAAACACAACCCTGATCTAGACACAACCCTGTACTTGGCTGCCACAGGACCCACATAAGAGGCCCCAATTCAGTATACTATACAGCAGTGGAGGCTCCTCGGGGGAGGAAGGGGAGGGCCATCCCCTCAGTCAATGTCATAAAAATTAAAAATTGTGAAACATTGAAAATGTTATCCTTTTTAGATTAAACTATACTAAATATATTCACGTTATCAAATAACTGATTAAAACACACTGTTTGCAGCGAAGGTCTACAGTAGCCTCAACAGCACTCTGTAGGGTAGCACCAGGGTGTAGCCAGAGGACAGCTAGCTACCGTCCTCCTCTGGTTACATTGACTCCAATGCAAAACCTAGGAGGCTCATGGTTCTCACCCCCTTCCAAAGACTTAAACAGTAATTATGACAACTTCCGGATGACGTCCTCCACCCTATCAGAGCACTTGCAGCATGAACTGACATGTTGTCCACCCAATCATAGGATCAGCGACTGAATCTAGTTACTGAAGCATAAACTACAGCTAACTAGCACTGCAGTGCATAAAATGTGCTGAGTAGTTGACTCAGAGAGAAAAGAACAATAGTTTAATAACAGTTTTATACAAATGTATTCTTCCAACATTAAGAAGTAAGAGGGATCGAGTTAGAGAAGATCTAGCTCTATTTGGTGTATTTTTTATAAACTTTCACTTTTACTTAGCTAGTGAATGTAGCTGGCTAGTTTAGCCTACTCAAACACCTAGCTCAAACAGTGAAGGATGATTTGTAGCTAGCTGGCTATGGCTATCCAACACTGGAATACTTCCAAGTAAAGGTAAACTTATGGTTTTATTAATTTACTGCCACCGGGACCCGCAGGTGTAAAAACTGCTTTCTGACTGTACCCTGTACTGGATGATTGTAGTGGGTTTACTAACACTTAGATCTAGTATGTTGACTATGACAACAATGAAGGCTGTGTGTAGCAGTTAGCGGTGATGATATGAAGGTTTGACTTGGTCACAGACAGCTGATGTGTTGTGCACTGAAGTCCACAAGCGAATGGAAAAGG